>NW_015539859.1:140935-161736 GCF_001515605.1 Sinocyclocheilus anshuiensis
AGCTGGGCTTTAGGGTCCGGAGGTTGTCAAGTGTTGCTTGTTTTCCTTGCTGAGTCCCACAAGGTTCCTCTGGAGCACTGACTTCAGTTGTTGGCGGGCAAGCAGTGCTGCAATCGAAACATCTGCTGTTCTGGCACCATCCTGCCCACTTTACCACTCACATGAGAGAGAGAGAGACAGACAGACAGAGGAGAAAGCAAAGAGGAAAGACGGAGCGGCAGGGCAGCAGTAGCAGAATACTAAAGCAGGAGTGGCTGCGAGCGCTCAGATGCCTCAGTCAACAGTCCAGCGCGTGAGCTCGAGCCTACAGCTGCAGCTTTTTTTGCATATCATTTGCATATCCCTCCCCAAACCCCGGCCTGAAATGAGACCCAGCAGGGGTGAATCCGTTCACTTTATGTTTCCCTCAAAACAGAAACCCATGGAAGCCCTCAAAACCAAGGGCACATTTAGAAAAATTAACAGAAAAAAACGTATCCCTGCTCGTTTATTTCAATGCAGCTTTAATCTGTGGCTCATGTGTAAAAGCATGCTGGGATTATGAATATTTTCTTTGGGTTCCTCAGCTATAAATCTCCAAACATTTCTCTTACTCTGTGATTTTCCTTCATTTCTGCAGAAATGTGAGCAGGCTTCATCTCAGCATAACTTTCTGGGAGCGGATTTGTCTCTCGTAAAAACCAAACGCTTCAATTAAAGTTTCAATTCATTTCCCATTGTTTTTCATGCATAATCTATATTCATTATTCTGCATGTCACCACATCTGATATGCACATATTGTAACACTTTATTTTGAGAACAAATTCTCACTATTAACTATCTTATTAGCATGCATATTACTAGCATATTGGCTGTTTATTAGTACTTACAAAGCACATATCGATGCCTTATTCTGCATGATCAGAGTTTAGATCCCTTAATCCACCCCATACCAAAATTTAACAACTATTGATAAGCAGCAAATTAGGAGTTTATAGAGGCAAATGTCATCGTTAAGAGATAATAGTGAGAATTGGACCCCAAACTAAAGTTTGACAGCACATATTAACTTTAATCTACACGTTGACTTATACTTTTGATATATAATATGGGAGGATGTGGAGGACTGAATTGCATATATTAGGGATGGGAAGATTCCCCGATTCGCTCGGTGCATCGGCATAAAAAGTTAACGATGCGATGAAAAGTGTGCATCGGCTACAAGTCGGCATTTGTATCGCGATGCATCGTTTCTAACATATTTGCATCGGTAAAAAACGATTCAATAATCTGTGATCTATGTATTTGTTTCTCAAGCGCGTTCTCTCATCACCGCTGCTGCTGCGTGAATATGATGAATCACAACAACACGGAGACCCGAGAAAAAACTGGGACTAAAGACCAAAACCTGACTTTGAAATAACCGAACAAATCAATCGGGTGCACAAATTTGTGCACGCTTATTCTTAAGCAGCCCTTAATGTCGATCATGGATCAAATCGAGCCACCATGGCAAACAGTGAACATATTCATGCTGTTTAATACATTTGAGACACTGTGTTTTCCTCAGTGAATAACTGACATGTCACAGGTATATTTTTCATCTGTAAATGTTAGAAAGTCATGCAAATATATCCATTTTGCTGTCAGGAGTGAACGAGTGCATGCGCACAAAACAGACGGTCGTGCAATCGAATGGGAGCGCAATAATTCTGAGTATATACATATACATTTTGCTAAAATATTTGTTGTTGGACATTAAATGTGCCTTTTGTAGAATTTTAAACCTTCATATAAGTGTATTTTTATGATAGCAGTAACTGTAAGTTGACTATTGTAATGGGTAAATCAGATGTAAGCTAGTTCAGTACTAATTACTAAGCTCAAATGAGTTAATGTGTGTTTCTTATAGCAGTTTAGAAGTCATTTTCTTTATTATTTATTTTAATTTTAATTATTCAACTTTTAATTTAGTTATTTTAATGCTTTAAAGAGCAGTTTTAGATTGTAATGTTCTGTTCTGCTATCTGTTCTGCAAAGGTACAGCTGTCATAAAACCAGAGAGAGCCTTTCTGCTTGGCTAGAAACTGTAAAAAAAAAAAAGTCAAATAATAGCGTTCCTATTGGTCAGTGTTAGAGGAAATCAGCTTAGTCTGATAGTTAACCTGCTTTAGACCAGGTTATTTTCCCAGCATAAGTTGTTAAATTTGCTTTATGGAACCAAATCATTTGACAATGAGTCAGACTAACTGAAATAAGCCTGGCATCGAATCGCATTGTGTTGAATCGAATCGAATCGAAATCGGATCACACTGCATCGTAACAGGGGTGAATCGTATCGCATCGCATCGGTAGCTGCTTCATATGTATCTTTAATGTATCGTATCGTTGGCTATGCATCGAGATGCGTATCGTATCGGCCTGAGTCATGAGATGCACATAGCATATATACATACCTGAAATGGCCACTGTGAGTGCATTAAGTTATTATCAATCATACATTTCTTGAGTGTTAGAATTATCCATAATACAGGAAAGAAAACCCTACATGTCACTCCATTTCAGAGGGCTTTATGTGATCATATTGTTTTCTTAAATCTTTGATGTGTCTCACATTTTTCACACATTTAAAGAGATGAATTGGCATTTCCAATGTTTTCTATTTCCATAAGGTGACATATTAAGTGAAAAAGAGGAATAGGTGGGAAATAATGTAGAGGTGGACTCAGTTTTATTCACTTTAACAGTAAAAAATGGGATATGAGATCATTGGTAAGCCTTTTTTTTCTGCCCACGTGTTACTTGATTTTATACAACATTACTTTTTATAAGTTCTTGACTGATTAAATCAATAATTTTGATTGTGTAAACTATTTATACATAAACCTGCAGTGTGAGCATGTTCATGCACAGTAAGACCACTGTCAGTTTAGAAAAGAAATAGTGTTAATTTGATTTTGTGTTATTTTTAAACAACAAATACCTAACCAGCCCGAACTAGTTTGATAAGTATCAGCAATGCATAATTGTGTAAATTTCATTAATGAGGACATGATCTGGACCTGATCTACACTGACCAATCAGTGACCAATCAAAATGCAGTTTTAGGTCATTGTGGGCATGACAGACAATTCAAGGCGGTATGTTACAGGATCAGGAGTATTTCCTCATCCGATAACAGTTCCTCGAAGTTTACTGAGCCCACGAGGAAAAGCGCTTCTCTCATAGGTGTCAGGAGATCACATTTACAATGTCATGTTTGCTTTTCATTCACACATAATTATCTAAAGCAAAGAACGCCAAGCAGTCTTATTTACAGAAAGCTTCTTGCAAGAACACACTAATGCAAAGACACCAAATGCACTCAGTTTTACTCACACATACTGATGGCAAACTTGTTGTGCAACTAGAAAACAGTCCATACAAGCACAGATTCAACTACCGATTAAGGCTTGATCGTAATAGGCTTGAATGACTTTTAGTCAGTTAGATTATGAAGTCACTTCATGGTCGTAGTGAAGAGTGTAGTTCACCAAGATCTGTCACTAAGATCAGTGCCACAGATCTTTTCACTTCATTTTGAATGATTCTAAATGGGTGATTATCGATCATAATATTGGTCAATAATCTTGTGTGCCATTTTCCAAATCGTCTGCAGTCCTACTGTGTGTGATGACATGATTTCAGTTCTCTGTTGACTGATAATCTTCTCCTCCAGCGAGGCCCACATCTAGAGACTTGAGAAGGTTTGGAAAATAGTGCAGAAGCTGAACTGACTTTTTAATGATTTTTGTAGTGTTTTTGGAGCTTGTGTTTAAGACATACATGATCCATTTCTAAATTGATACAACTGATCATTTTAAACTGAAATATATTATTTTTCCTGAATCAATTTATGATGCACAATGAAGACGAATATCAAACATTTCATCTATGAACTTAAATCATTTAATTTAGTCATTTTATTTCGTTCGCTGTGCTCCCCACAGAGAAACATCTGTGAACAGTTTCAGATAAGCACACTTATCTCAACTGCCAAATGGCTTCCATGCATAGGAGAGAAATGTACTTTCATTAACATATTTGCACTGTATTGTTCACCACATTAAAATGTTAATACATCGCAGACTTAGAGAAGCCACGTGCTCACTGTTTTCTGACTGCAGCAGGGGATTTCATTTAATGCAATAACCTCCAAACTGCAGTGCAATTTTTAAACCGAGAGTCTCTTTGGATTCTTGAAATGTGTCCCAAACTGACAAGTTGTTAAAATCACCCCAGATTTATAGAGAAAGTGTAAAACATGAGCTATTGTAATGCAACACACACACATCTACAGACAATACGCATGAGTACAGCACTGTAGTGAGAAACTGAAGAGTGATATATTATAATGAAAATGATACTGATTCCTTTCTCTACAGAAATGAGGCTCACATCTCCCCAACAGACTTCTTTACTCTCACTTGTTACGGCAGTTGTTCTGAAACAGCCTTTGGAAAGAAACCAGAGAAATGACAAAAGCTATTTAACAGAACAGATGCTGGCCAAATTTTTCTAATGGTGACCTGCTCCCCATCAAATGAAATAAAAGCTGAGAAGACATGACAACTATATTGGTTTAATAACGTGGGCATGTTGACATATCCAGTCATAACATGTTAAATTGTGAAAAAAATGAAATCACCCTGTGTACACATAATAGAGGAGTTAGCAAACAGATCTGCAGTAGCTGGAGAGAGTTACCCGTTAGCGCTGTTGGGTGTTCTTGTCATTTTTATATTGTATAAAATATAGTTTCTATGTAGCTTCGTTTTTTTTTGTTTTAGTTTATTTAGTACTGAATGAAAATGAGAAATGTTGCCTAGCTGAAATAGAGTTTACATTTAAGTTTTTTTTAATGTTTTATTTCAAGTAATGCATTTTGTTTATATGGTTTTGGTTAATGATAGTAACCCTGATGTGGGCAAAAACATTCTTCAAATATCTTCATGTTCTACAGAAAGAAAAGAGTCACACGAGTTTAAAATGTTTTCATTGTTGGGTGAATATACCGTCTTAGTTTCCTTTGATTTGCCATCCCAGTTTGCAGTAGACTTGGAACTGAAGATGACGATACAAAAGCACGATACTGACCGTGAGTTAGATTTATCTGTTTGAACCCATAAATTCCTCAGAGTCTACAGTATGTGTGCACAAAACAGACAATACAGCTGGGGACAGGCGGTTTGTGACTTCCTCACACAGATCAGGAATGTTTCGAAGGTTTGGGAAGAACGCAGATTCCCCAGTGTTTTAGACGGGTGGGAGAGAATAGGTTTTCTCACACCTGAACTCAATGACCGCATTTCTCCATCTGGACAGCTTTACCTTTGTTAAACTGACACCTTGATCTTCAGCAGACACTGGCCTAAACCTGACCTAGCAAATATTCAGTGATTAAAGAGACGTGGTGTGTATTTATTCTACACGTCAGCAAATCAGATAGTTTATTTTTTGAAAACCCGCACCTTTAGATAATATACATTTTGAAAAAGGCCACTTATAGTAAGTATACTTGAAGAGAGTTCACGTTCATAAGATTCTTAACACACTTAAGTACACCTTTAAAAGGGGCACTCTGTAATAGTGTCAAATTGAAAGACTCAAATAAATCTTTTGTTCCTTTAAACAAGAATGGGTAACACTTTATTTTAAGGTGTCCTTGTTACACTTTACATGTATTTACTGTTATAATAACAATTAATTATGCATAATTACATGCAAGTAACCCTAAGCCAAACCCTAACCATGTAGTAAGTACATGTAATTAATTAATATTACTCAGTACTTACATGTATAATTATACTGTAACAAAGACGCCTTAAAATAAAGTGTAACCCAAGAATGCTTATTTTGATGTGTTGAGCAGCATACAAGAACATGTACACATTTAAAGTACTTGATCCTTATAAATGTGTAATTATATTCAAAAGTACACATTAACCATATTTCAAAGACAACAGAAGTAATTATGAAATTACATAAAAAGTTGTTTATTTATATGCATATACATATAAAGATAAGTGGGTCAGATAAAGCACTATAAGGTTCAACCAACTGCATTTAATATAAATGTAAACTACAATATATTTTCTTTTAATTGCAATTAATATGCAGTTAAGTGTCTGAAAACATTACATTTAGTTCACTCTTCACTATATTCTTTTATTCTTTTTAAAAGTATGCTAAAGTGTGCTTCTATTTCAGAAGGGATTTAGATCAAAATGAGAGTTTGGTGAGACTTTATTTTGATGGTCCCCTTTGAACATTCTGCTGACTATAAGTAACTTTGCAAGTACATGTCAACTTATTCTAACCCTAACCCTAGCAGTCTACTAATACTCTACTAACACTCTAATGAGAGTGAGTAGACATGTAAGTGCAATGTTACTTATAGTCAACAGAATGTGCAGAAAGGACCATCAAAATAAAGTGCAATCGAGAGTTTTAGGTACCACTTTATTTCAATAGTCCACTTTAGACATTTTACTAACTAAAAGTAAATGTCAAAATGTCAACTAGCAGTCATTAGAGTCATTAGACGGTCTGTTTAATACCTGCTAACACTTTATTTTGATGCTCACATTCTACTGACTGTAAATAACTTTGCATGTGCATTATTGCTATTATTATAAGTAACTTTGCATGTACACTAACCCTAACCTACAGTCTTCTAATACTCATATGAGTTAGTTACCTATAGTTATAATGTCAAAATAAAGTTTAACCAAGTTTTATTTCAGAGTCTTATTTCAGATTTTATAATTAGAACGTAGTTGTCGCTAATGTGTTTCTGAGGTTGTACAGGTCTAAAACTGAAACACCCAGACTGGGGTGCAAATAAATTATATAACAAAACGCAATTAAACATTTAATACCAAAATATTTTACAATGACTTTTCAGGTGATGAACGAAGAAAAGGATGATGCTTTCAGTGACTAAGAAAAAGATTTTTAAAAACACAATCAACACCAGCGGTATTAATTAAAGGATGTTATTTGGATTTAAGTTAAAATCAGTGAGACTAACAGCCGGATTCTGGAATTATTTACAATTTAATAAGAACATAATTGTTTTTTTGTGACACCTGGACACACCTAGTGAAACTTGGACTTTCCCCGGTAACTGGGACGTGTTGTCACCCTAAGAGCACAGAATGTCAACAATGTCTCAAACTGTACTCACATTTGCCAAAACGCCACGTCTGCAGCTAAAAGTCAGAGATCTCAATAGGAACTCGTCTCAAATTCTTCCAAGTTCCACATGCTCTGAACTGTTTTCTTATCAACTTGAGGATACAAAAGGATTTAATGTTTTATGCTTTTCTTTTAGAATAACATATATACATATATATATATATATATATATATATATATATGGGTTAGACTAGAGGGTGTTGTAGAACAGCCAGGCAAACCAAACAAGAGAGGCAACAAGAGACCATGTGCCAAAATCACACAGTCGGGAAGGGTCATATGACTGTAATGCAGAGCCTAAACCTCAGAAGACCAATTAAATGTGAATACCCTCCCTTTAATCAGACTGTTCAGCTTGTATGTATGATGTTTCTCTTATCTGAGCTTGTTGTCAGAAATGATTCTTTGAGATCCATAAAAAGGCTGAGATCATGCTTTCAGTGTAATTTCTCGGTTTAGCCACTATGGTTTATGCTAGCTGAACTTGTATTGGATTGTTAATCAGTTGTCGTAGTGTACCCTGTGTAAACTAAGCATCTGGACTTAATTACCTTCCTAACACACACACAGACACACACATCTCACCCGCTACTGAAACTTCAGCAGTGACGTGCATGTAAGATCAACACAATGTCGCTCTTTATTTAACGCACAGGTCTTTCTCACTGTTCAAACTCACTCCAGAACCCACCCAGCGATAATGTCTCCTGTTCATAGAGCAGCTGTGTGTGTATATCCATCCATCCATCCATCCATCAGCATGCATACCAACACAAACGTGCTGGTCAACACTATTGTTTGTGCAGCCCCACGCACAGCTGAGGCTTTGAGCTCTGTGGCTGGAAGGCTGGACCAAACTGGACTGAGTTGTGTGATAAAAGCTACATCCGCTGTCTAGAAAAAGACATTTAATTATGCTTTTGGCCACAGTTTTTCTGTCTTCAAATCTCTCATGATTGCTAAAACAATCCGATCGACATCCTGTGGCTCAAAGAGAAGAGCATGTAAGTGGATTTAGATCATTGTTAATGTAAAAAGTAAAGACCGATGTAACAGTGTCATGATTAGAGTTAAGGGTTTGAACATCATGGCAATGTCAGTAGCTAAGACTTTTGCACAGGCAAAAATTAAAGCACATTTTCACCTTTGTACAGCGAATTACACAGGCGAAGAATGCAGGAGCAGATGTAAAGCTTTTTATGCAGAACTTCATTTTCTTGAATGTATTCTTCTTAATAACAATGGCGTTACAAAGATCGGGTCGAGTAGGCACTGACTCGTTCATTGTGGATGTGTAGTGTAGCTTGATGAAGCACGGTCCACAGAGAGGTCACTGCCAAATCAAATAACTTCTATTGGTCAGCGCTGCAAATTAGCATGTCAAAGTTTGACAAGCTTAAACCTGACATGAAATTCCAATTGAGATTACTGTGATTTTGACTGTAAAATTTCACCTCACAAAGGGGAATGTTGCCACGCTTTTATTTTCATTTTCTTCAAAAAATGTAAAATTCTAGTTTTTTTCTTTTACAAATTGTTGATTTTCTTTGTGATTGTTGATTATGGGAATCTGATGAACTCTCATTTGTAGTCATTAATACAGAAAGCAGTGTTGTTCTTTAGGTTTATTCTATTTTGTGGTTTAGTACTCTAGCCTTAATTTAAATTGTTTTAACCATCTGAGAGCCTGCCATAAAAAGTCTTCACCACTGAGAGTCAGTCTTATTTTATAATGGATCCTAAATTAAATTGATAAAACGATGACTCCTAAAGGAGGCAGAACAACCCTCTAGCCAAGTCTGAACTGGAGAGAGTATCTGAGCTGCCAAGCACAAGCCAGTTTTCTGCCAGCACACTTAGTATGGAAAGTACCAACTCCCCTATATATATATATATATATATATATATATATACAGTGGGTACGGAAAGTATTCAGACCCCCTTAAATTTTTCACTCTTTGTTATATTGCAGCCATTTGCTAAAATCATTTCATAACTTAAATGATTTTAGCAAATGGCTGCAATATAACAAAGAGTGAAAAATTTAAGGGGGTCTGAATACTTTCCGTACCCACTGTATATATATGACCAACTCACTAACAACTTCAGTTGAGAGCTCTGTTGTAAATTTCATCAACCAGTCCCATTTGCCCACATTCACCCCCTTTCCAGGATAACAGTCCTTAAGCCTAGAGCAGACCTATAACCCAATGTTCAGGTGCCTGAGAAACAGCAAAGCATCCGGCTCAGACTGTGAAATCCCATACTCCCTCAAGCTCTGCGATCACAGACGTTTTCAGCTGGTCTCTGGAGCTCTGCACTGATTTAGAGTGCTTTAAAAGCTCATTCATTGTTCCAGCCACAGGCCCCTCAACCGGACTTCAGTGTCCATGAAGATGCCCACAAAACCATAACAGATAATGTAATTTTATATGACACGTTCAAGCCCTGTGATTCTCCTAGAGGGTTAAATGTTCAGTGAATGAAGTCATCAGGAAGGTCTACTAGAGTATCATCAATAACATGAGCACCTAATATTAGTTAGTTCAAAAATGCAAGTTCTATCATTTACTCACTCTCATGCCTTATGTAGCACCCTATTTGGCTCCCTATAGGTGAGACCCTGGGATTGAAGGAGAGGGCTCCCACTCATAAAATGTTTTGTCTTGAAACCCTGAATTTCAGGGAATGCCCTGACTGAAGGTTCATATTTGTCTCGTTCTGTAAATTTCTGTCATTTCTGTAAATCTTGCTCCACATTAAAAGCATAACTAATAAAGCAGCTGCTCACTGGCTGTTCAGTGAGTTAGGATAACACTGAATTATGACCAATAAACAAATACGATTATGTGGCATTATTACATGCATGGGGCTAATATGATTTTTCATTTATTTCATAATTGTCACATGACTAGCCTTTAATCAGTGTCCTGCAAGTAACGTTTAGAGCAACAACCTGTACCTCTACTGTACCTCAGAGAACAAGACTTACATTGTAACTGAAAGCAAGCAGGCATCATGACACTGGAATTCTCCTTTCATATTTTCTTATCCAGAAAAGCACACATACATGTACAGTTAATCCATTCCATTCCACTAAAAGACATTCTTTAATTAAACACATTGATATTGACAGTGGTCTCTGATAGTCTTCCAGATTAAAGTCTTCCTTTGATTTCTCTTCTTTTCTGGTCTTTATGAATAGAGTATTGTCTCAGTGTTCTGGCAATGACAAATACATCTGTCAACACCTTGTCATCTTTTTATTCAAAAAAAATAGCCTTGTTTATCTTCTTTCTGTCTACTTGAAAAGCCATAAGCTGTTCAGAGAAGCATCAGGGAAATTTATGAGGGCAGATTGGAAAAACAGAGCCATCAGGAAGAGATCGTTGGGCTTTCAACATTTCCCCAAAGACTAATAGACTGCAACTCATATGATGCATCAGTACGGAGGTGTCAGGGAATTAGATCAAATCCTCAGACCGTTATTTATTTTAATACGTGATGTGTTTGTTCAAGCAGGATCAGACATCAAACCAGGAGAGGGTAAGCTCTGCAGAATTTACATTACATTACATCTGCATTTACGCTTCCACACTAAAGCGGAAGATTTTGATGGATCCACTGCCGAAGTTTCCATATAATGTTACTACAGATTGGTGCCATAAACATGCATTAGTGAATTAGTGCCTCCTACCTTTCCAGCGGTGCTGAAAAGTATTTTTCCCTTAGGGATTTAAAAAAAACAAATCTTCTTAGAGGCGTTATAAGCCATGAAGCAAACCAACCAGCTAAAATGTGAATCACAACATTACAAACTTTGATCTGAAGCAAAAAAAAAAAAAAGTATTTTAAAATCAGACAAAGGAACAAGACTGTGTACTTAATGACTTTAATTAGGCAAAGCACTACAAGCTGTGTTCACGCCATGTCGTAATTACCGTAATTCTGAGATGACAACAGAATTATGCATTATGCCAAAGCATTCACATGCTCGCAGAACTCGTACATACTATTTGTAAGCTTGGAATGTTCTGAGAGCCACGACTTGGACATGAAGTTTCAACAAAATCAAAATTAACCGTTTAACATAAAACCTCAAAGCAGTAGAGGAGCTCACAACAGGTCTGTATTTAAAGGTTCATTCCCTATGGAGAAAATGAATGGAGTTTTTACTTCTGGATCCTGACTGTTGTGCAGGGAAAACCTCCTGAAGTGAATTGTCTTGAGTTAAGTATCCAGCAGCAACCATCTGGTTACAAGTCCTGAGCCTTAGCTGTCACAACTCTCTGTTAAATCACATTCATTATTACTGAGAAAACAGTGCTTACTAAGCTAGGCAACTGCACATACATTAAGCTTACAGTAATGTTACAACTACTGTTTAACCAACACCAAAACAATATGCTATGAGATGAAAGGTAGATATCGGGTTTGAATGTTGAGAGGGTTGAGAAGATCCTTACAAAACATGGTATGTGCAGTTAAATATCATCCACAGCAGTGGTTAGAGAAGAGCTGGTTTGGCAGTGTTGAAAACTGTAGACCGTTCCAGAATAATTAGTGAGTTTAAAAGCAGAGTCCACACAAAAACTCTGTCTTCATTTACTCGTCTTCATCTCGTTCCAAACCTGTGAATATTTGAGGAATTGTACCGGTCGTTCTGTACTGGTTACAATGAATGGGAAACTGAGGCTTTCAACAAACAGAATGTAAAATCTTTATAAATGTATCATAAAAGTAGTTCATATGACTTGTGTTCGATATTAAAAGTCTTCTTAAAGTGATATGAAAGCTTTATGTGACCCATATTTAGGTTATTTGCTGAAAATCTTTCCTCCCAGTGAACTGAGTGGGTGAGTGGGAGGAGTTTAGCTCGTAGGCCGTTATGTCTGTATTGGTGTGAAATAGAAAAGAGACGATTGGAAGAGAATTTCATGCAATGAACAGGCTCATGAAATTTATAAAAACAGTCGGGTCAGAGCTGGGTTTGCCTCAATTTCCTCTAAATGGAAGGGTTTCAGAGGGAGCTCACATGGCTCGCATACAGGCATGAGCTCTTCCTGGAATGCCAGGGCAGCAGAGACAGGAAGTCAGAGTAAAGATTGTGAAAGCATAAAAACGGTGAATGCATAAAGCAGCAGCTGTGTTTGGCAGAAATAAGCCTGAACTCCACCAATATGGGCTGGCAATCAAATCCACTAAAACACAATTATAGACCACCACAGGAAATATGGTTCACCCCAAAATCCTGCCATCATTTACTCATCCTGATGCTGTGCCAAACCTGTATGGTTTTCTTTTTTCTGTGGAACACATACTGCAGGAAGATGTTTAGCAGAATGTTCACGCTGCTCTTTTCCATCGCAAAAGCTTGTGATAAAACCAAATGAATCAAGCACCTGCTCAAATCGTTGTGTTATTAAAGAGGTCATATCAAGAGAAGCCAAAATCTACTTGATATTCTGACATAAAGGGTTCAATGTATATGTCATATAAAAACATACTGTAACTGCATGATTTCAAAACATCCTGCCAAGTCCAAAAACAGCTTTTTTTTAAGCTAGCTGCAAAATGCACTCCACTGAAATCCTAGGATTTACAAATCAGAAGCTTCTATTCAGTGTTCAGCAGCTTGGCTCGTGAGTCCATGACTAAGTACTGCTGCTCAGTTCAGATGAGAGGAGGGTCTTAAAGATACAGCAGCAAAAGCGGCCCAGAGAGAGAGAGTGGGAACATGCATGAAAAGGCACACATAATCTAAAGCATAAATAATCCCTCTCCTTTAGGTTTGATTTATTGTCGTTTATGTGTTCCTTGTGTAAAGAGCATGTGTTTTGTTGAGTCACATGTTGTGTTTTGGACGCTAGTCCCCAGCATGAGGTGCTGCTGTGCTGGTGTTTCAACAGGACTGCTGCTGCGCCACTGCTCTAACAGTGCAATGCTCTGGTTTTTGGTACATTTCCTTACAGGTAAAGAACATTGGTCACTCTTAACAATAAGACTTTATTACTTTACACAAACTAACCAGTGCTGTTAATTAAAAGTAAAATTAATAAAAAAATTAAAATAATAAAAAAAAGTGTAACACTTTACAATAAGGCTTCATTTGTTAACATTAGTTAATGACATTTGTTAAAATGAACTAACAATGAAAAATACTTCTAAAGCAGTTATTAATCTTAGCTAATGTTAATTTCAGTATTTACTGATGCATTATTAAAATCAAAAGTTGTATCTGTTAATATTATATAATGGACCTGAGCTAATATGAACTAACAATGAACAGTTGTATTTTTATTACCTAACATTAACAAAGATTTATAAATAATGTAATAAATGTATTGCTCATTGTTAGTCAATGCATTACATTAACAAATGGGACCTTATTTTAAAGTGTTACCAAAAATTGTTTTCAGTAATTGAAATAAAGCTGAAATAAAATAATATAAAAATGAAAAACCTAAACTTATTTAGTCAGTTGCCAAGACAGTTTATTTATTTATGTAATTTATGTATGTATTTATTTATTTGTATTTTTATTTATTTATTTATTGTTTGTTTGTTTGTTTGTTTGTTGAAGTGCTAATATGGCTAAAATTAAAAGGGAACAAAAATGAATGAAAGCTATATATAAAAATATAAAAACTAATAAAAATGATAAAAGGACATAACAAAATTACTAAAGCTTAAAATTACTGAAAAAATGAAAATATAAATATAAAAATGACACTGAAACTAGTTCTACAGCATTTATAAAGCTTAGCTAATTTCAGAATTCACTAATACATTTTATGAAATGAAAAGCTGTGAAAGTTACTTAATACACTGTAAACTAACATGAATAAACAATTGTATTTTTATTAAGACTAATATAAATAATATAATATAATATAATATATAAATATTAAGATTAATAAACTCTTTATATATATATATATATATATATATATAGTGGAAAGAGGGCAACAGTTTAAAGTTTTAAATGTCACAGACATGCAGAATATATATATATATATATAAAGAAAAAGTGTATATTTATCTTTGTTAGTATATATATGTGTGTGTGTGTGTGTGTGTGTGTGTGTGTTTGGCTCATGTTACAGTAGCTAATGTGTTTACTAATGTTATCAGATGAGACCTTACTGTAAAGTATTACCAAAAAATTTGATGCATTGATGCATTTTCATATCCCATAGTAGCAACCCTTCTCAGTGGTCTTTTTTTTTATTTTTTATATATATATATATATAAAACTGGGCAGCCACTGAAATACAGTCACTAATTGTACACCTCCATGTTTCAATATAAAGTAGCTGTCAAACTAAGTTAATCACATGTCTCAAACTAAATCAAAGGCACTGAGCTATTATGCTCTGCACAATAGTAAAACAGCATGCTTTCTGACCACAGGTTCAGGCTCCAACCCCTTATTTACACACATGAAGTCCAAACGAACACACATTGATCACTTTACCTTATTCTGGCATTGCTTCCAGTAACCCGCTGACATAAATAGGGTGCCACTATTTGGTTAAAGCTTGTAAATTTTAGGTGCCTGGTTTTTCTCTTTCCTCACTGCATGAAGTACAATTTTTCATTTCTGTGGTTTGAAAATAAATGAGTATAAAATGAGTATGACCCATGCCTGCAGCTATCAGAAAGCCAACCATTACCACAACAACAAAACTGCCAAAAATATCAAAATTATGACTTTGATCGAGATTAAACATGTTTGCAAACTTTTAGCAAAAACTTTTTTTTGCCACCCTCACCATTCATCAATGCAAAAGCACAGACCTAAACAAAATAACTTTCTACAAAGTTTGTTTACATGTGTTATTACCATCAGTGATGGTAGTCTAAGCAAGTGTGTTTTGTACAAATAACACAAATTTGGGAACAATGCAGAAGGTTAGCGTTGTAGTTACTGCCACATGCCAATCATGGTTGTCTTGTGTAGATGAAAGGTTATCTTGTACTGCACTCTTTTAAACCTGTTTCATTTAAATGGTGTTCATTTCACACCAGTTAAAGCCCTCATAACATTCGACATCACTCAGTCAAATAGCCCATCAAATCCCCCCTGCTGTCCACAGCAATGTCCAATTAGCCTCTCTCTTAATAGGTAACAGAACCAATATCATCAAAGAGTGTTTTCACATCTGTACTGAGGTTTAATAGATGCACCTGTGCATACTCACACACACATCCAAACCAAATCATTAACTTATACAACCGGAAAACTTTGGTTTGAACAAAACCTGCTCAACAGGTTATACCTTTACATGGGATGTTTGCATTTTCCCCTTAAAATTTCAGTTAGCATTTCCTTTAACTTTTAAGTCAGTGTAATTCGCAGAATATTTTTACGTAAAATACTGTAGAATGTTGTGTTGATAGAATGTATTCACTTTTACAAACTGACATTTACTGTTTTATTTATAAAAACAAGACATCTTCTCTAAAATCACAGATGTTACTATTAATAGCTTCACAATAATAGTCAATGTAGTAAATATGTTTGTAATATGACAATATTATCATATGAATTTGATAATAACCTGTTTCATCAGATTGATTGATTGATTGATTGATTGGACTTTTAGTTTGTTTTCTTTGTTTAGTTCATTCTGTAATGCTGTAATGCCACCGCCTCTCTCTCGTCGGAGGAGGAGGAAGGCTTCCTCCATCCTTCAAGGCTTGGAGGCTGTCCCAGAGCCGTACTTGCTTCCTGCCCTGCCGGCACCACCCAAGCCCCTTGCCCTGATGCCGGCTCCACCCAAGCTCCTTGATCTGCCGGCACCGCCCAAGCTCCTTGCCCTAATGCCGGCTCCACCCTTGATGAGTACCCTGCCGGCTCCGCCCAAGCTCCTTGCTCTGCCGGCACCACCCAAGCTCCTTGCCCTGATGCTGGCTCCACCCTTGATGAGTGCCCTGCCGGCTCCATCCTGGCCGCCTGCTGGGGTTTCTGTTAAGCCGGAGCCTCTCTGGTCCGTCCCTCCGGCTCCGCCCTGGTGGTCTGCTGGGGTTCCTGTTAAGCCAGAGCCTCCCTGGTCTGTCCCTCCGGCTCTGCCCTGGTGGTCTGCCAGGGTTCCTGTTAGGCCGGAGCCTCCCTGGTTTGTCCTTCCGGCTCCGGCCAGGACTCTTGAACTGCCTGAGCCTCCCTGGCTCAACCCTCCCGCCCCTCCCTGGTCCCTTTAATGACTGTCTGGACTGTCCTGCTGGCACTGGTTTGGCTCTCCTCCCTCCCTCCCCTCTTTGTCTCTGTGTTTTGATTTCCCTATCTTGTGTTGTCTGTTGTTGTGTGTCGGTCTTGTGTTGTCATGTTTGTTCTGGTCTTGCGTTGTCATGTTCCTGTCTTGTTTTTGGGTGTTCCTCGTTAGGGACGCCAGGTGGCCATGTTTGTTGTGTTTTGTGTAGCACGCGGTTTGTGTTTGGCCGTGGGCTTTTCTTGCTGTCTTGTAGTGTTCATTCTGTTCACCTGTGTCTAGTTTATTATCTTAATTTGTCTGCGTACTTAAGTTCCTCGTTGTGTGCTCTTCAGTTTTCCGGTATTGTTGAATGTCAATGTTGTGATGCTGTTTTGCTGCGTGTTCCCTTTGCCTTCATGGATTATCATCTTCTTGGATTCTATTACACTCTTGTGTAGATGTGTTCCTCGTTAGGGACGCCAGGTGGCCATGTTTGTTGTGTTTTGTGTAGCACGCGGTTTGTGTTTGGCCGTGGGCTTTTCTTGCTGTCTTGTAGTGTTCATTCTGTTCACCTGTGTCTAGTTTATTATCTTAATTTGTCTGCGTACTTAAGTTCCTCGTTGTGTGCTCTTCAGTTTTCCGGTATTGTTGAATGTCAATGTTGTGATGCTGTTTTGCTGCGTGTTCCCTTTGCCTTCATGGATTATCATCTTCTTGGATTCTATTAAACTCTTGTGTAGATGACCTTTGTCTTCGTGTGCATTTCCTCTACACGTAGCGTTACTGTCAGGGTTCTGTCAATTCGGACTAGTGTTATTCATGGTTTTGTGACAGAGCCCTGACACTCCCGTCATGTCGTTGTTTTCATGTGCTTTTCTTGTTGTCTTGTTTTGTTGTTGCACGCAGCTCGTGTTATTGGCTGCGTGCTTTCATGTCCTGTTTTGTCTTGTGCTGTGTAGCACGCAGCTTGGTTTTCGCTGGCTGCGTGCTGTCTTGTCTTGTGTGAACACGCGGCTTATGAGTATTCTCATTAGCTGCGTGTTCGTGTATTGTTTTGTTCAAGCACATGGCTTGTGATTGTTTTGCTGGCCATGTGCTTGTGTTTTTGTTTTGTGTGAGCACATGGCTTTTGTCTTTGTTTCCTGTGTGCCATGTGCTCTCATCTCAATTGTCTTGACCCCACCTATCTTGTTACCTGATTATTGGTTAATTTGCCCCACCTGTGTTTCCCTCGTTACCCTTCTCATTTGCTCCCTATTTATTCTCGTTGTGTTTACAGTCCAGTGGAGTTCGTCATCGTGTGTTCCCTGGTTGTATCCTGATCCTGCCCTGCCTTGCCTTGTCGTGCCAGCCCGTTTTTCCCCCACGGGGTAGTTTTTGTTGTTTGTTTTGTTTTATTTTTAATAAAAAGCCCTTCTCTCCTGAAAAATTGAGTCCTTGCTTCTTCCCTCTACCCAAACCCTGAAAGTATGACCTGCTCACAAGAGGACTCAGTGGAGAATGGGCATCTTCCTTTTTCCATCTCCCACCACTGGATGGTACACCCGCCAGCTATTGGTCCAGCATGTCGACTCTCGCTATGTCCATCAGCAGGGAGCTGATGTTAGAGACTTTGCCCTCCTTATAGAGGTGAACCATCTGGACTACAATGAGGCTGATATTAAGGAGGTTTTTAACATCTGCCTCGATCAGCCTCTGAGCCTGTGGACTTCTTGACTTCTGGGACTTTGTCTACCACGTTTTCCATCGTGGGGAGTCTGAAACCCCACCCCAAATGAAGTCCCACTCCACTGACTGTCCCCCCTTTCCACCTACATTCAGTGGAAGCCCTAGTCCTCTGATGACCCGTAAACGGAGAAGTAGGAGGTAGAATGGGCCTGCTGCAGTGCCCCCAGAGGTGACTGACGACGCTGCGTAACCCCCTGCGGTGGCTTCACCTGTGTCTCCTTGCCCTAATGCCGGCTCCGCCCAAGCTCCTTGCTCTGCCGGCACCACCCAAGCTCCTTGCCCTGATGCTGGCTCCACCCTTGATGAGTGCCCTGCCGGCTCCATCCTGGCCGCCTGCTGGGGTTCCTGTTAGGCCGGAGCCTCCCTGGTTCGTCCCTCCGGCTCCGGCCAGGACTCTTGAACTGCCTGAGCCTCCCTGGCTCAACCCTCCCGCCCCTCCCTGGTCCCTCTAATGACTGTCTCCAGCACCGCTCCATCACGACTACAATTCATGTCAAAGGCCCGTAATATAACTGCACATTTAGCAAGAATTCGCGTTAAACATATTTAGCTTGCTTGATAGAGAAGGATCACTCAAATCAGAAAGAATGTGAAGGCTATGTTGACGGCAATGGACATAGGGGGAAGTTATAGGGTAGTAATTAAGGAATTTGTTTGTTCCCTCTAGATACTGAATATTTTCAGGTGAAATCATGATTTAAACAGGTACAACACTTGAATGGGCCTGCTGCAGTGCCCCCAGAGGTGACTGACGACGCTGCGTAACCCCCTGCGGTGGCTTCACCTGTGTCTCCTTGCCCTAATGCCGGCTCCGCCCAAGCTCCTTGCTCTGCCGGCACCACCCAAGCTCCTTGCCCTGATGCTGGCTCCACCCTTGATGAGTGCCCTGCCGGCTCCATCCTGGCCGCCTGCTGGGGTTCCTGTTAGGCCGGAGCCTCCCTGGTTCGTCCCTCCGGCTCCGGCCAGGACTCTTGAACTGCCTGAGCCTCCCTGGCTCAACCCTCCCGCCCCTCCCTGGTCCCTCTAATGACTGTCTCCAGCACCGCTCCATCACGACTACAATTCATGTCAAAGGCCCGTAATATAACTGCACATTTAGCAAGAATTCGCGTTAAACATATTTAGCTTGCTTGATAGAGAAGGATCACTCAAATCAGAAAGAATGTGAAGGCTATGTTGACGGCAATGGACATAGGGGGAAGTTATAGGGTAGTAATTAAGGAATTTGTTTGTTCCCTCTAGATACTGAATATTTTCAGGTGAAATCATGATTTAAACAGGTACAACACTTTTTCACACGCAATCGCTCTCTCAATAATGCATTCAAACAAATGTAACCTTACAGTGCTACTTCATCTGTATCCGATTTCGAATGAGCAGAAATCTCTAAGAAATGCAGCGATCTGTAAGTAAAATAACTGATGAAAACGTACTGTTATTATCATCACAAACAAAATTTCCACTGCAAAAAGCAGCAATAGCCTACCTTTTAATGCTGACAACCATGTTATTAGCTTGTCATGTGGTAGAAAAAAGTTTGCACAGTAGTGTTCCAATAAGCCACTTTGAAAAGCTCCTGTCATTTCATTTTATTTTTTTCTTTTAATATACGTTATGAACAGAACTGTGATATCTTAAACATACTGAAATACTTTAGCCACGGAGCGAAGGCGGAGCGGTGTTTCTGATATCAGTGAACGAGGAGTGGAGCGGGAGCGGGAAATGGTGATCCCGGAGCGGAGCGGAATGATTATTAAATGCTCGGAGTGCCGCTCCACTCCACTCACATACTCTGCTGCAGGGATGGTTGTGTTGAAAGTTGTGTTGATTTGTGAAGATTATCATGATGAACAAAACATGTAAGAATCAACAATGCATCCTATTCGTTTTTTGTTGAGGAAACGAAGATGACGCAAACTGGTTTGTTGTTTTTTTGTTTGTTTAGTTTTTTTAATGTAACTGATTACCTCATATTTTTTAGTTCAGCAAGGAACAGATCATTTTTTATTACTGATTACACATTGTGCCTGTCATGATCACAAGCTGGAATGCCCATGAGCTCCACCAGAGGGCACTCCCCCCCCACCCCGCATTCTTGTAACACTCTCACAGACTACATTTGCCATAATCCTTTGCCGGACTCATCATCAGAGATTGCCTTCACCTGTGTCTCGTTACCTCATCAGTCTCACACTATGTAAGGTGCACTCACACACACACATTTTGCTCACTATTGTTAGCCTGTAGCATTCCCTAGTTCCTGTGTCTTTCTGTGTTTTCCTAGTTCTTTGTTTTCTTGCCTTGCCTTGGACTTTACCACCCTGGACTGTTTTCTTGTCTCCGATTGTTTGCTGCCTGCCCTGACCTTCGCCTGTTATGTGGATTACTCTTTTGTCTCACTCTGGATTATACCTGTTTGCTGGTGTTTGACCCTGCCTGTTTTGACCACTCTGTTGAATAAAGCCTGCACTTGGATCCACTACTGTGTTGTCACACCTCCCACGTTACAGTGCCAATCTACCTGTTTTACAGCTGTGGTGGCTTTTTTCTGGGTCTCTCTCAGCATGAGGTCCCGTGTGCACAGGTCTCACTGGCCTGACTGTAGTCTGTTCTAAATTAAACCTTTCAGTAATAAGTCATTATATAATGCTTAAAGGGGT
>NW_015539859.1:164115-169002 GCF_001515605.1 Sinocyclocheilus anshuiensis
GGACACGATTAGAAATCAGTGGTTAAGTTGTATTTACAACACTGTTCCAGAACACTTCAACCCAAATATTCAGATATGTGCAGCACATTTTATGGAGGACCATTTCCTGATCCTGGGAGAGTATACTATAATCCCGGCTGTTCTGACTCAAAGACTGTAAATACGTTTTTTATATTTAAAGAGTTTTTATATTTTATATATTTAAAGTGAGTTTTTTGGGCAGTGTAGAGTAGGGCTTGTTGTTTGTCATTTCTCCGATCACAAATGCAGACATGGTTTTATGTTTATGCGGCGCGATGCAACGCAACACGTAAAAAGACAGTATAAGTCATTATAATCCATAATTATGTCCCCACTGGATGCAACAAATGCCTCGTTTATAATGGGTTTTCATGTTTTTGTCTCGTCGCTCCGGCCGGACAGGGCATCATCACAATATGGTAAGGGGCGTAACATTTCCGTCACACGCTTGAGGTATTCGGCCAATCACAACGCACTGGATAGCTGGCCAATCACGGCACACCTCGCTTTTTCAGAACGATGAGCTTTGTAAAAATCGACGCGTTTCAGAAAGGCGGGGCATAGAGGATATTGTAAATATTCATAAAGCTCAATAATGTACAGTATGTGGAAAATAATGTGTTTTTTTTAACTTAAACCGCATAAACACATTTCATTACACCAAATACACAAAATAATGTTCTTTTTAGCAGCATCATATGACCCCTTTAAAAGATCAGTAAAGTTTCATGGCATTAAAACAATGTAATATAACCCAAGGAATCCATCATATGATCTAGTGATGTCTATTAATACTGAATGTTATTATGAAACCATTGTTTTCTTTAATAGACTACCATGGTGAGATTTTTTGTGAATGCACACTGAGAAAGACGTCAGGCACTGAGCACACCCAGAACCAGAGAGCCAGAAATGAGCCCAATGCAAAGCAGAAATGAGACACAACACAATACAGCTCCTGTTGTTAAAGACCCCCCACCCCACCCTCCCCCAACATCTGCACAATCATTAACAGATGTCTGAGACCTCTGAACAGACGTACACACACAAACCTGCACATACAATATTCTGAATGCCACAGTTATGACCATAAATATATATAAACCATACAGAATATGTAAGATGCTTAAGATTTATTTTTTATTTTTTAAATATCTTCAGTTTCACTATATTGTTGCCTCCTCAGGCATCAATGACTGCTGCGGCATTTTGAGATGTTTGTGTATGATTCACTCAGTTAATAGCAAAGGTGAATCTCATATAGCCACTAATCTAAACGTTTCTACATAAGATATTAATTTTTAAAATGCAGAACGGAAGTTAGATGTTTTACTGTCTAGTTCATCACAGCAGTATGAAATGCATACACTTTAATTCTAAAGTGACGATCATTGTAATCCACTAGTAGTGACTCAAGTATTACCAAATCCTTCAGAAGGAATGACTAATTATTTGGATCAGTATTCTGAAGTGAATAACATGATAACTCTCTAGTTATGACTGAAATCATTGTAAGCTTTTGCAGGTTTTGTAAGGTTTTGAATAGTAATGAATCAAGTGCTTCCATACATCTCATACATCCCATACATCCTTCTAAAATAATTACTAATTATTTGGAATAGTATTCTAAAGTGAGGATGGTCACACTTTAGTTTGGGGACCAATTCTCAGTATTAAATAATATTAACTATGACTTTTGCCTCAAAAAAACACTTAATTTGCTGCTTATTAGCAGTTAGTAAGTTACTAAGTTTAGGTATGTGTAGGACTAATGCATCTAAAATATAATCATGAAGAATAAAATGTGCTTAATAAGTACTAATAAATAGCCAATATGCTAGTAATATGCATGCTAATAAACAACTAGTTAATGGTGAGAATTGGTCCCTAAAGAGTTCCTGTGAGAATCATGTACTCCACTCCACTATGACTCAACCGATACCAAATCCATCAGAAGGAATTACTATCCAAAACCTTGCAAAAACCTCAAAAACTTTTGATGACTTCGGTCATTACTAGAGAGTTATCATGCGTTTCACTTTAGAATACTGTTCCTTCCTAGTAGAGTCATTACTAGTGGATTACCATGATCGTCACTTTAGAATATTTAGAACACTTAATTATGCATTATTCGCGTTAATCATTAACCTGTTTATAGTAGTTGTAGATAGTATATAGTAGTTATCTTGGAAGTATGAAAAATAGTTGTTACTGATTAGATAATAGTGAACTACCTGCTATTACTGTGTTATTACTTACAAATTCATTGATCAGTTTTTTTATGTTAATAGTAGTAACTAGAATGTTAATATTGTGTTACTCATTTGTTCCTGTGTAGTTATGCATTAATGAGCAGTATTCTAAAGTTCTGATGATTATTTGTACAAGATATGATAATGTTGAAACAATACATTGTTCTTGACAACCAAATGCAAGGCAGACAAGTGTAAATCCAATGCACAAGAAGACAAAGCGGTTGGGTAACATCCAACACGAAAATAAACACTCTACTGCCTAATGTCATGACGGTAACTGAATGTTGTGTTAGGACGCATAGGGGAAATATGCCTCTGAGAGCGCAGAAACTACAGCACAGTGTTTGATTTGGGTTTAAATGAGCGGACCAGATTTCACATCTCAGCACAAAATAAATAGGAATGCAGAAAGACTGCAGAGATGAAGGTGGAAACGATGCCAGCCCTGTGAAACAGGACAAAGATTTCAGAGATAAAGGTATGTTTTTCTCATGAGTGGTTTTGGACATTAACTAATATGTCAGAAACTGCACCAAACATCAGGGGTTTATACTTGAGAGATTAAATTAATTGAAATTTAAACTTTAATTTGACTTCGCCCATTTTTAAGTGTAATTTTAAAAGTCAAGGAGGGGAGAGTGAAAGAAACGTACTCGGTTACTTACGTAACCTCGGTTCCCTGAGATACTGGAACGAGTACTGCAGACTTCAAATCTGCAGACTGTAGTGGCTCAAAGGGGGAGCCCTTGAGGGCTCTCAGGACCGTGGGCAGGTCCCACGCAGGGACCATGGGGGACCGGGGCGGATTGAGCCTCCTGGATCCTCTCAGGAAACGGACAACTAAGTTGTTCCGGCCCACAGACTGTCCGGCTATAGGAGCATGTGAAGCTGCTATAGCTGCCACATAGACCTTGAGCGTGGAAGAGGAAAGCATACAGGAGGAGGTTGGGCCAATTGTGGGCCAACGCATCCTCACTTTTTAAAAAATTAGTTGGGCAATGAGGGTTGTATTTTGAGGCAAAGAAGTCGACCTCTGCCCTGCCAAAGATCTCCCAAATTCTCTGAACCGTTTGTGGGTGGAGCATCCACTCCTCTGAGGGGACATTGCTCCTAGATAGCAGGTCTGCTCCTCGGTTCAATATGCCAGGTACATGCGCTGCCCTCAATGAACGCAGGTTGAGATGTGCCCGTTCCAAGAGGCATTTTACCATTTTAAAAAGGCGTTTCGAGGTCATGCTGTCTCTAGCACGTGGTGTCCCTTCAGGCCCGGTAAGAAGGTCTGAAGGGCTCGACATACTGCCAACTGCCATAGGCAGTTGATGTGTAGCCAGCCTTCTGTATATGACCAGGAGCCGAAGGTCGGTCTGCCTTCGCACAGAGCTCCCCAACCCGTGTTGGATGCATCCGTCGAGACAAGCTTCCTTCTGTGAATCAAGCCCATAGTCACGCCCTGCTTGAACCACTGTGGGTCTTTCCAAGGGGCCAGAGCTGTTACACAGGCCTGGCTCACCCTGACACGAATGCGTCCGATGCGTCCGTCATTGGGCGGAATTTGAGGTTCCAGCCAGTACTGAAGGGGTCTCATGTGGAGCAGGCCCAGCAGGCCCAGCAGCGATGCAGAGGCCATGAGGCCCAGCATCTTTTGAAACGTCTTGAGAGGGCGAGAGGCTCAGATTTTGAAAGACGCCGCGAGCTGTTGTATGGCCAGTGCACGTTCTGGCGCGAATTCCGCCCTCATGTGGACTGTCGAAAACTGCTCCCAGGAACGAAGTTCGTTGGCTGGGAGACAGAGAGCTGTTGGCAAAATTGACCCTGAGTCCCAGGCACTCAAAGTGGCTGAGGAGGAGGGACCTGTGGGATATTAGCTCGGCTTCTGACTGGGCTAAGATGAGCCAGTCGTCAAGGGGTTTGCAGAGCGTTTTACTGCTGCGCAGAAGTCGTCCCAGGCGATGCGCCACTTCCTGCCTAAACGCTCCTGCTCTGCAACAGCCACCAGTCGCCCCAGACCTGCACCAGCACAGTAGCCAGCGAAACCTGCGCTGCCGCCCACTCAGCCTACTCAGAAGCCTGAGCCCCGACAGCGCTTCCGCTCGGCCAGACGCTACCCGTTTCTGAAGCGCCAAGGACCCCGGCCCAAGCTGACGTTGGATCCAGTGCCTCAGGCGTCGTCCTGATATGCTGGACAGGAACAGGAGGGGGCAAAGTCTCGCCAGCACCGGACCACCCCGATAAAATAAGTTGTTGGTCATTTTAATATCCATGTTGATAATGAAAAAGATGCATTGGGATCAGCATTTATAGACATTCTGAACTCCATTGGGGTTAGACAACACGTGTCAGGGACTACTCATTGTCGGAATCATACTATAGATTTAAAGGGGTCATATGGCATTGCTAAAAAGAACATTATGTTCTGTATTTGGTGTAATGCAATGTGTTTATGCGGTTTAAGGTTAAAAAACACATTATTTTCCACATAATATACATTATTGTTGCTCCTCTATGCCCCGCCTTTCTGAAACGCGTCGATTTTTACAAATCTCATCAGTCTGAAAAAGCGAGGTGTGCTGTGATTGGCCAGCTATCCAATGCGTTGTGATTGGCCGAATAC
>NW_015539859.1:170608-180546 GCF_001515605.1 Sinocyclocheilus anshuiensis
AGCACCCGTCCGCCGGTGCAGCTCAGAGCTTGATGCCGCCAGATCTGGTCAGCGTGAAGACTGAATTTTCCCCCACTATGGCTCCCTCCGCCTTCGATCAGGACTCTTGCAACGGTTCACCTCAGGTGAGACCCACCTCATCTGGGCCTCCGCTTCACACCAACTCCCCCACATCGCCGGCCCTGCCCGTGCAGCAGCAGCCCACCAGACCACTCCCAAATCACCTGCTGCCCGCCCCACCCAAAGACCTGTCCCCCGCGCAGCAACTGCAGCAGTTAGCGGCACGCGAGCAGCAGAGGGCGATATTGCAGCAGCATGTGGTTCAGAAGCCGCCTCAACAACAAAAGCCACAGCAACAGCAAGCGGCGAAATTCCACCAGCAGCCCAACCACTCAACATCTTGGCCCCAAAATGCTCCCACCCAAAGTCAAATGGGCGGAACCTTTGGCCTTGAGAAGTCCACCAGCCCTTCTTTGTACCCGCAAGACTTCCCCAACCCCAAGACCCTGCTCATGCCCAACAAGGGTTCTCCCAAAGCAGGTGCTCCAGCCGGCTACATGCAGCCCGGTGGACACGGCAACATGTTAAGTCACCCAGCCGTGCCCACGGGGCCCCTCAGCCACCCACCCAACCCAGGAGCCCAGGCTGCCATGCTGGACTACAGTAACACTAAGCCCCTGTCCCATTATGAGGCTGGAGCGCCTGGTGCACCCAGGGGCCCTCAGGCCACACAGAACCAGAACAAACAGAACCAGGCCATCCTGAACCTGATGCGACATCAGCAGATGGCGAAGCAGAGGCCGACCAGCATGAACTTCAGACCAGCGCACCACCAGCATGCTCCGGTAAGACCACCTTCTCACTGCAGTCATCACATCTGTTGCTCATAGTGTTGTCAAAAGTACCGACTGTTAGCGGGAAATGGACGTTTTTAAAATTTCAGTACCGACTGGTACCGAAGTCAGTGCTTTTGACAACACTAGTTGCTAACGAGGGGTTTAGTTGACCCAAAAATGGTCATTTACTCCGCCTCATGTTTTTCCAAATCAATAAGACTTTGGTTAATCTTCGAAGCACAGATTTTATGTATGGGTGCATATTTGATGAACCGATTTTAATTTAGACTTTTATTCACACAAACACACATTCATACAGCACATCACATATGGTGAACAGTTAAGCTTTAGCATGCGTTACGAGCTGCAGCAAACCTTATTGGTTCTCATGCATCACGTTTGAGTCTCCGTTTACCATATCTGATGTGTTCTTTGCGTGTGTGTTTTTTTTTTTTTTAACTCCTTGATTCATTTGGATTTGCTTTACATTGCCTTTATGACTGTTTTGGGTCTTAAGTTTTGGTTATCTGGACTTTTAACTTTAACTTAACTTTTAGTTTCACTACAATATAGTAATTTGTGTTTCAAAGATTACCCAAAGTCTTACATGTTTGGAACAACAGAAAGGTGTGTAAATGACAGAAATTTATTTTTTTGAACATTAAATGTTTCCAAATGGAGAGGGAGTTATAATAATCCAATATTCCATAATATTCCAAATTCAAATTTTTGATAATTTTGATAAAACAATATTTCAAGCACGTTTATACAGACTTTAATAACTTCAGTGTATTTATCATATAAAATAAAAATGTAATTTTTTTAAAATTCGTTTTTATGAAGTACTTCAAAACTAATCTATATTTGTAACTAAATATTGTCTTAAGAACCAATATGTTACTGTCTCGAGAACCTTAAAAGGACAGTTCACCCAAAAATGAAAATTGTAATTTACTCGCCCTCAGGTTGATCCAAACCTATATGAATTTCATTCTTCTGCTAAAGACAAAACATGATAATTTGAATAATGTGTTAAACCAAACAGTTCCCTTTCGATACTTCACTCGTACTGCATCGCTAGACGCTTATGGGAAAAACTCCTTTTTCTCAGAGGACTGAAGACTTTTACAATCACGCAGTGTAACTGCACGGCCATTGGTTCGTGCAGTATTTGAAAGACGAACCAATGGCTCGGCAGCGGAGCTGCACGACCCTATGGTGACGAAGCCCGCCAGAATGGGTGGGGCCATCTGGCTATACAAGCGGGCATTTCACCATAGGATCTCAGGTAAATTCGACTGAAGCGACGACACAGAGTCGTGCAGCATCACAGCACGGCAAGAAACGCAGTACTCGTTCCGTATCTCAGGGAACCGAAGTTACGTAAGTAACCGAATATGTTCCCTTTCTATACTTCACTCATACTGCGTCGCTAGACGCTTAGGGGGAACCAATACAATCCCACCGTGCCATGAAAGAGGAACGACTGACACAAACTGGCCTTGAGCATAAAAGGCTCAGAGGGACCAATTATAAGCAGGGCGAGCCCTGCAGTGGCAAGAGGCTGAACTTACTGAGGTCAGCCCAGTCTTGGATAATCGTTCCAATGGTTTCATACAGCCTCAGCACTACTGAAACGGCCAAGAGCGTACCTGAAAAATTAGACTGCCTTAGGCAGGTGCGCATCCATTTAAGCAGATAGAATCCGAGCCTGCAAGGCCGGAACCGCCAAGATATAGAACCTGGTGAAAGTGGACGGCGAGGCTCAGCTGGCCGCATCACAAATGTCTGCTATGGACATACCGCTTGACCATGCCCAGGACGAGGCCAAGCCCCGAGTGGAATGGGCTCTGACTCCTATGAGGCTCTGAAGACCCAGGGAGGAGTATGCTACCGCGATAGCGTCAACTAACCATCGAGAAATCCTCTGCTTTGTGACCAGGGACCCTTTGGTGCGGCCTCCAAAGCGTACGAAAAGTTGTTCCGACCACCTGAATGGGGCAGAACGCTCGATGTAAATTCTCAGCGCCCTAACAGGGCAGAGAAAGTTACACTCCTGGTCCTCCTCAGAAGGAGGAAGCGCAGAGAGAGTAATAACTTGGGCTCTAAATGGGGTGTAAAGCACCTTAGGAACACATCCCTGTCTTAGTTTTTGGATGACTTTGGAGTCGTTAGGCCCAAACTCAAGACAGGCAGGACTTACCGAGAGAGACTGCAAGTCACCTATTTGTTTAACCGATGCTAAAGCCAGTAGCAGAGCGTTTTTTAACGACAGTGTTTTAAAGTCTGCAGACTGTAGTGGCTCAAAGGGGGAGCCCTTGAGGGCTCTCAGGACCGTGGGCAGGTCCCACACAGGGACCGTGGGGGACCGGGGCGGATTGAGCCTCCTGGATCCTCTCAGGAAACGGACAACTAAGTTGTTCCGGCCCACAGACTGTCCGGCTATAGGAGCATGTGAAGCTGCTATAGCTGCCACATAGACCTTGAGCGTGGAAGAGGAAAGCATACAGGAGGAGGTTGGGCCAATTGTGGGCCAACGCATCCTCACTTTTTAAAAAATTAGTTGGGCAATGAGGGTTGTATTTTGAGGCAAAGAAGTCGACCTCTGCCCTGCCAAAGATCTCCCAAATTCTCTGAACCGTTTGTGGGTGGAGCATCCACTCCTCTGAGGGGACATTGCTCCTAGATAGCAGGTCTGCTCCTCGGTTCAATATGCCAGGTACATGCGCTGCCCTCAATGAACGCAGGTTGAGATGTGCCCGTTCCAAGAGGCATTTTACCATTTTAAAAAGGCGTTTCGAGGTGAGCCTGCCCTGGCGATTTATATAGGACACCACCGTCATGCTGTCTGAGCGGACTAGAATGTGGTGACCCCTTAGGTCTGAGCCTTCTGTATATGACCAGGAGCCGAAGGTCGGTCTGCCTTCGCACAGAGCTCCCCAACCCGTGTTGGATGCATCCGTCGAGACAAGCTTCCTTCTGTGAATCAAGCCCATAGTCACGCCCTGCTTGAACCACTGTGGGTCTTTCCAAGGGGCCAGAGCTGTTACACAGGCCTGGCTCACCCTGACACGAATGCGTCCGTGACGCCACGCATTGGGCGGAATTTGAGGTTCCAGCCAGTACTGAAGGGGTCTCATGTGGAGCAGGCCCAGCTGTAGTACCGGCGATGCAGAGGCCATGAGGCCCAGCATCCTTTGAAACGACTTGAGAGGGCGAGAGGCTCCGATTTTGAAAGACGCCGCAAGCGATTCAAGCGCGCAGAGAGGCGAGACTCATGTTCACGAAGTGTGAACACTCCATCTCGGTCAGAGCAGCTTCTGCGTGGGGCTTGCCCAAACAGGAAACGCACTCTGAGTGGCCATCGTCAGCGTACAGTGCAATCCTGCATGAGCCGCAATGATGGTGCGGCATTTGAAACAACGCCGCTTGCTCTTTTAGATCGAAAATTAGCATTTTTAGACTCGCCGGATGGCGGCAGGGGATGAGCTGACGTCTGCTGAATGCTGAAGGCGGCTCGTAGAGCGGGCGTGAACAGCGGAGAGGCGCAGAGAAAAAGGCAGCTTCTGTCCGCAGCGAGGCGTGTCAACGGCGAGCGCTTAAAGGCCCATAGATCAGCAAAGGTAAGATCGTCGTCGCTGAAGGAGAATTGATCTGAGATCCTATGGCGAAATGCCCACTTATATAGCCAGATGGCCCCGCCCACTCTGGCGGGCTTCGACGCCATATGCTCGTGCAGCTCCGCTGTTGAGCCATTGGTTCGTTTTTTATTTACTGCACGAACCAATGGCCGTGCAGTTACACTGCGTGATTGTAAAGACTTCAGTCCTCGGAGAAAAAGGAGTTTTTCCCCATAAGCATCTAGCGACGCAGTATGAGTGATGTATCGAAAGGGAACTAGTTGCTTATTAGCATGCATATTACTAGCATTGGCTGACCATATTCTAAGATGCCTTAATCTGATACATGTTCTCTGTGTTTACTGTGCTGCCTCGTTTGTCTCTTAGGTTACCCCTGTTTGTTGTCATAGCAATTAATTGACCACACCCCCTCCTTGTTTGTTGTCATGGTTACTTATTGGTCCCTTTTGTTCTCCTGTATATATAGCCCTTGTGTTTCTCTTGTGCTTTGACAATTTTTATATGTAAAGGTTGCCATTCTGCTAATTTTTGATGTCTGTTTTCAGTGTTTCTTGTTCTTTATTTAATCACTTTATCAAAAACCCTGCACATAGATCCTCGACTCTACTTGTTTTCTCCAGTCCCTACAGCATTACATAATCCTACCCCATACCTAAACATAACTACTATAACAACTACCTTACTATCAATTAGCAGAAAATTATAGGCTTTTATTGAAAGAAAATTCTTAGCTAAGAGTGAATATGTGTTCATTAATCTGAAGTGTTACCTAAACTAATCTACTCACTAGTCGAATTTTACAGCCTCATTGTGTTTATAATCATGCTCGCAAACTATTCTAATTAAAACTTTTCCAATTGAAAATTGGGTTTCACTTTATTTTGATACATTCTGCACATTCTGTTGACTATAAGAAACATTGCACTTACATGTCTACTCACTCTCATTAGAGTGTTAGTAGAGTATTAGTCAACTGGTAGGGTTAGGGTTAGAATAAGTTAACATGTACTTGTAAAGTTACTTATAGTCAGTAGAATGTCTGTCGAGAGACCCTCAAAATAAAGAGTTAGCAGATATTAAGCAGACAGTTTACCACTGTAATAAGAGTTAGTTGACACATGCAGCATTACTTATAGTCAGCAGAATGTTCAAAGAGGACCAACAAAATAAAGTTGCAAAGTTGCATATAAAAGATGTACTTAAGTTCTACTTAAGTGGGTTAAAAAAGCTGTCTGAAGTTCAACTAATTGCACTTGATATACATATATACTATAATACTTTTTTCTTTGCGGCCGATGAAACATACCAATTCACAAAACTAACAGAATGCATAGCTGATTTATAAAACTGGAAAACTATCCTTTTCATTTCCTACTGCTAAATTCTGAAAAAAAAACAGAAGTTTTAATTTTTGGATCAAAAACCTCCGCATGTAATAACCTAAAACACTGTCTAACACTTGATGCTCGCTCTATTAATTCCTCGTCATCAGTTAGGAAACTAGGTGTGCTATTTGATAGCATTATTTCCTTTGAAAACCATGTTTCTAGCATTTGTAAAACTGCATTTTTCCATCTTAAAAATATATCTACAGTAAATTACAACATATGCTCTCAATATCAAATGCAGAAACGTTAATTCATGCATTCATGACCTCAAGGTTAGATTATTGTAATGCTTAATAAACAAACACTGAACTGGCTCCCTTAGCGCCCAAACTCTACCTAGCATTGTTCGGGAGGCAGACACACTCTGTCAGTTTAAATCTAGATTAAAGACCCATCTCTTTAACTTGGCTTACACATGATGCACATTTCTATAATTCAAATATGTTAAAGGATAGTTAGACCTCTGTCACGCTACACTGATGACTGGAACGAAGGAGCGAGGAGACGAGGGATAAACTTCAACATGGACTTTAATGCAACGAATGCAGGGAAACAAACACAGGAACTCAGGAGTGACATCCAGGACGACAATACAACAACCGACAACACTAACTCAAAGGACTGGGGTTTTTAAACGCAGGATAATGAGGGACTAAGGAGACACACCTGGAATCAAATTAACAATCAACATGTGGGAGAAACTGGGTCACATGGGGCAAAACACACACAAAACACGGGACAGAGTCTGACATAACGCCCCCCTCCGGAAGGCGTGTCCTCCCACCATATAACTAGAAACTCCTCTACATACCTCTCCAATTCCCGATCACCCTGCCGCAGACACCAAAGCCTGTCTTCAGCCGTAGACATCTTGTTTTGGATCGGTTGTTCTGTCACGCTTCACACAATGAGGACTGGAACGAAGGAGCGAGGAGACGAGGGATAAACTTCAACATGGACTTTAATACAACGAAGGCAGGGAAACAAACACAGGAACTCAGGAGTGACATCCAGGAAGACAATACAACAACCGACAACACTAACTCAAAGGACTGGGGTTTTTAAACGCAGGATAACGAGGGACTAAGGAGACACACCTGGAATCAAATGAACAATCAACATGAGGGAGAAATTGGGTCACATGGGGCAAAACACACCCCAAACAAGGGACAGAGTCAGACAACCGCATTAATTAGGTCAACCGGAACCGGGAACACTTCCCATAACACCCAAAAAAACACTGTACCATCTTATTAATGTGTTCAAAAACATTACTTTCAGTTTCCACTTAAATATATTCTTTTAACGCGCATTATTTCTGTAATAAGTACTCTTTTAAAACGTGTTTTAAAGGGACCATCAAAATAAAGTGTTACCAATAATAGTTGTTTGAATGTTAATATTATCTCACTAATTTGTTCCTGTGTTGTTATTCATTAATGATGGAACAGTATTCTGTTGATGATTTTTTGTACAAGATATGATCTTGTTAAAACAATGCATTGTTCTCGACAACCAAAAGCAAGACTGGTCCAAATGGCTGCAATACCCTGTTTTCACTGAAAAGTCAACAGCTGGGCTTGACATAAAAAAAAAATATACTGGAAATAATGTTCTGCACAGATGATTGACAAAATATGTTTGGTGTCAATATAGCATACATATAATCATTATAGCATGCTATAATTGACATTTATGCATTTAGCAGACACTTTTATCCAAAGCAACTTACAAAAGAGAAACAAAAGTAATTCTTCAAAGAGACACTTTTCATAATATACAATGCCATGTTTATTAGACAAATAGATTAGGAAGCAAGTTAGAGGGTAGAAAATGGCCTTATGTTCAGGGTTGCCAGGTCTTCATAACAAAACCAGCACAACTGGTATCAAATTAAATCAAATCAAATCAAATCAAAATGTATTTATATAGCACAAATAAAAACAACAGTAGTTGAACATTGTGCTGTAAAAAAAGACAAAGTATAGATATCTAAAAAGAGACATAAGAGAATAAAAAAACAGCAAAGCAATGATATAGAACAAAAAAAAAACTATCAGAAAATTCAACTTAAATATCAAAAACAGTTGTAAGCCTGAGAGAAAAGGTAAGTTTTTAACTTAGATTCAAGTCAAGTCAAGTCACCTTTATTTATATAGCGCTTTTAACAATACAGATTGTGTCAAAGCAACTGTAGAGCATTAATTAGGAAAATAGTGTGTCAATAATGCAAAGTGACAATAGTAAACACTCATTTTTCAGTTAAAGGCAGTTCATCATTGAATTCAGTGATGTCATCATCCAGCTCAGTTCAGTTTAAATAGTCTCTGTGCAATCAAGTCAACGATATCGCTGGAAATGAAGTGTCCCAAACTAAGCAAGCCAGAGGCGACAGCGGCAAAGAAAAAAAACTCCATCGGTGACAGAATGGAGAAAAAACCTTGGGAGAAACCAGGCTCAGTCGGGGGGCCAGTTCTCCTCTGGCCAGACGAAACCAGCAGTTCAATTCCAGGCTGCAACAAAGTCACATTGTGCAGAGGACTCAACTGGCTCCTGTGGTCTTGTCCCGGTGGCCGTCTGAGACAAGGTATTTACTGGGGATCTGTATCTGGGGCTCGTCTAGTTGTCCTGGTCTCTGCTGACTTTCAGGGCTGTAGAGGTCTTCTCTAGGTGCTGATCCACCATCTGGTCTGAATACGTACTGGATCCGGGTGACTGCAGTGACCATCTGATCTGGATACAGACTGGATCTGGTGGCTACGGTAACGCGATTTTGGACCCGTATCCGGGTCCGCAGAGTTTTTAAGCTCATTATCAGTATGCTTGTCTGATATTAAGTCCTGGTTTTCTTTACATTTTTTTCCATCTTAACTAGAGCAAAACTGAGGTTATTGTGTTTGGGCCCACAGGTGTGCCAGGTGCTTTTGATGGCGACCTGGGAGATTTGGTCCCCCATGTAAAACACGCTATAAAAAACTTGGGTGTTATTTTTTTACTCTGCCCTCAAATTTGATAAACAGATAAATGCTGTAGTTAAATCTATTTTTTTCCAATTAAGATTATTGTCTAAAGCTAAGAGTTTCTTACCATTTGCAGAGTTTGAGAGAGTGATTCATGCATTAATTTCATCTAGACTTGACTATTGTAATTCTCTTTATATTGGAATGAGTCAATCCAATATTAGTCAGATGGTTCAAAATGCAGCCACCAGACTTTTGACTGGCACTCGGAAATTTGACCATATTTCCCAAATATTACATTCTTTGTACTGGCTGCCGATTTGTTATAGAATTGATTTAAAAATTCTGCGTTTTGTTTTTAAAGCTCTGAACGGATCCAAAATATCTTGCAGATCTTTTGAATCTAAATAACTCTGCTAGATCATTAAGGTCAACTCAAAAAAGATTGCTGGTGGTTCCGAGATTTAGACTTTAAGTCAAGGGGTGAGCAAGCTTTTTCTATCGTCGGTCCAAAATTGTGGAATAGTCTCCCTCTAACCATTAGATTAATATCCACAGAGTCTTAATTTGGTCTGTGATTGTAGCTCCGTGTAGCCTCGCTTTTCTGTAGAATCTATCTATACTATCACTCTCTGCTGTTTAAAGTGATCAAATATAACTTAATTCCCACCATATTTCTGATATTATCTTTCAACCTAATCTGATTAATTTGATCGTTTACTTTTATTCTAAAACCGCGAGTGCAGCGCACCTGCAGCGTGTTAGCATTCGTTAGCCGGTTAGCTTGTCATTAGCGTTTCCATTCGCGCCTATTGCTGTTTTCTTTTTTCTCTCTCTCTCTCTCTCTCTCTCTCTCTCTCGCTCCGTTTCTTTTCTCTCTCACTCCGTTTTTTCACAAGTTCATCAAACAACTGTGGTAAGTAAGAATGCTCTTCTGTCTAGAAATATGGCACATAGTCTTAGAGTTTGTACTTGACTAACTGGGGCCCAGGTCATGAAGCAGACAGGCTGGCTAAACCGACCTTCTGCTAGCCGCTTCATGTCACAGAAATCAGTTAATTCTCAGCACATAGAAACTCTTTCACCTAGATATCACACTATAGAGACTGTGTC
>NW_015539859.1:180647-182360 GCF_001515605.1 Sinocyclocheilus anshuiensis
AACTCGTTTGAAGTAATGGTGCTTCATATAACATTATCCAGATAAGCACATGTTAATGATAGATCCCCTGTGGTGTTTGTACTGGCTACTGTATACAGGCCACCAGGGCACCATACAGACTTTATTAAAGAATGTACTGATTTTATATCCGAGTTAGTGCTGGCTGAAGATAAAGTTTTAATTGTTGGTGATTTTAATATCCATGTTGAAAAGATGCATTGGGATTAGCATTCATAGACATTCTGAACTCTATTGGGGTTAGACAACACGTGTCAGGACCTACTCATTGTCAAAATCATACTCTAGATTTAATACTGTCACATGGAATTGATGGTGTTGAAATTATGCAGCCAAGCGATGATATCTCAGATCATTATTTAGTCTTGTGCAAACTTCATATAGCTAAAACTGTAAATTCTACTCCTTGTTACAAGTATGGTAGAACCATCACTTCTATCACAAAAGACTGCTTTGTAAGTAATCTTCCTGATTTATCCCAATTCTACAGAAAAAGCATTAAAAACTGCTAGATCTGATTACTTTTCATCTCTTTTAGAAGAAAATAAACATAACCCCAAGTATTTATTCAATACAGTGGCTAAATTAACTAAAAATAAAGCATCAACAGGTGTTGACATTTTCCAACAGCACAGCAGTAATGACTTTATGAACTACTTTACTTCCAAGATCGATACTATTAGAGATAAAATTGTAACCATGCAGCCATCAGCTATGGTATCGCATCAGATAGTGTGCTATAGAGCCCCTGAGGAACAATTCCACTCATTCTCTACTATAGGAGAGGAAGATTTGTATAAACTAGTTAAATCATCCAAACCAACAACATGTATGTTAGACCCTATTCCATCTAAGCTCCTAAAATATGTGCTTCCAGAAGTCATAGATCCTTTTCTGGCTGTTATTAATTCATCATTGTCATTAGGATATGTCCCAAAACCCTTCAAACTGGCTGTTATTAAGCCTCTCATCAAAAAAACACAACTTGACCCCAAAGAACTAGTTAATTACAGAGCGATCTCGAATCTCCCTTTTCTGTCCAAGATACTAGAACAGATAGTATCCTCACAATTATATGCCTTCTTAGAGAAAAATGGTATCTGTGAGGATTTCCAGTCAGGATTTAGACCGTATCATAGTACTGAGACTGCTCTAATTAGAGTTACAAATGACCTGCTCTTATCATCTGATCGTGGTTGTATCTCTCTATTAGTGCTATTGAATCTTAACTGATAAATTCTGAAAAAACAGAGGTGTTAAGCCTTTTTTGTCATTTTTCTTTTAAGGGCAAATAAATGTATGTGTCCTCAGTGTAAAAGTGAAATGACACCCATGTTTAGGAAGAATAGTGCCCAAAAGAAGCATATACAACAAGAACAAAACAGGGACCAGAATGGAGCCCTGAGGGACTCCATAGTCCAAAACAGAAACAGAAGAAGAAAACCCATCGAGATAAACAGAAAAGGTTCTATCATTCAGATAGGACTTAAAGGAGACATATTATGCCCCTTTTTACAATATGTAATATAAGTCTCTGGTGTCCCCAGAATGTGACTGTGAAGTTTCAGCTCAAAATAGCTCCACAGATCATTTATTTTATCATTTTGAAAATGCCTATTTTGAGTTGAAGCAGAAACACGCTGTTTTTCGGGCCTGTCTCTTTAAATGCAAATGAGCTGCTGCTCCCCGCCCTTT
>NW_015539859.1:182520-196141 GCF_001515605.1 Sinocyclocheilus anshuiensis
TGAAGTTTCAGCTCAAAATACTCCACAGATCATTTATTATATCATTTTGAAAATGCCTATTTTGAGTGGAAGCAGAAACACTGTTTTTCGGGCCTGTCTCTTTAAATGCAAATGAGCTGCTGCTCCCCAGCCCGTTTTCCAGAAGAGAGCTGAGCCATTACAGCTCGTACCTGCTAAAAAAACATCTGTTTTGGTTCTGATTATCATGTTAATCGCGCTGAAATCATGCATTTTAAAGCATACGAGTTTAAACTACTGATATACAGTTTTCTGAGCGCACACATCCGAAGCACACGGACAGAAAGTGGCTGTCACAGCATGTGAGAAAACACACATGAGTTACAAAAACAGTCAGTTATATCTGCGAAGCTAAACAGCTGGGAAAGAAATTGCATGTTTATATTAGATCTGTGTGACAGCAGCTTAATATACAGTAAATAAATCAATAAATCCACTGCTCTGTTGTCTCCTCTGAGGCTGGGACTGTAAATAGTGTTCTGTGATCGTCTGTGCAGCCAAAGACAGAACAATTAGCATGTTTTGCTCAAACTTTCGCCATGGCATTAGAACTGGTACACCGTTGTCTCTTGCAAAATCAAAATAACGGCGCTGTGGGTAGAAACTTACAGATTAAGGGGCTGTAATATTATAATGAGATCCCTTTGCCACATCACCAAGGGAGCGAAATCAGACGCGCTCGTTTTCTCAGATGCTTGCAGAAAAAGGCTTACCAAAACAAAGTTACTGGGTTAATCTTTTTCACATTTCCTTGGTTGGTAGATGCACAGGGGACCAGATTATAGCACTTAAAACCTGGAAAAGTCAGATTTTCATGATATGTCACCTTTAAACCAATTAAGTGCCCGGGGAACATGGCTATCAAAATCACATCAAAATCAAAATCACTGCTAACATTATCAGTGCACCTCAAGAAGCTGTTTAAAAAATATTTTTTAAAAATTTAGTTCATGAGCCTTTAATAATAATAAATAAATAATATTTTTGGTAACACTTCAGATTAGGGAACACATATTCACTATTAACTAGGTGTTTTCCCTCAGTAAACTCCCACTCCTGTGACTGCTTACTGATAGTACAGTAAGTAAGGTAGTTGTTGTAGTAGGTCATGCAGAAAGGCATTAATATGTGCTTAATAAGTAATAATACATTTCCAATTTGCTAGTAATATGTATGCTAATATGCATGCATTCAGTAGGTTCAAAAGTGATGAAAAGGTTAAAAAAAATCCACACTCTCCTACGATATCACTGAGAACTTTGAATGAGTGTAATTGTTTAATTAAATGGTAGTTTGGTTTAGTAATGACTTACTAAAGTGTGTGTCTGCAGTAAAGCAGCATGCTGTACATGTTTTAAAGTCGTAAAACTCTAGAGCAGGAGGAACTGTACCTCATATAATGCAGCATGTACTTCAGAAAGCACATGTGTGTCAGTATGATTAAATGAATTTGAGTGTGTGAATCTCTTTATTAGTGTGAGTACAGTCAGTGCATCAACTGCGAACCACATGAGCGCTGCTTGTCCGCACATACGTCATCGCTACACTCTTCACCCTTTGCAATTAACATTTCTGTGTGCACATTGGGACATGCAGAGGTTACAGCAGCAGTGGAGGACTTATGAAGGAGTTTTATTCTTAGTGGAATGCAGAATGCCATCAGAGAGGCCCAATGGAATAAGCCCAGGCCCGGAGACGCCAACTCCATTCACTGGGATTCGGGATCTGCTTCTGCCGCAGTCATTAAAACCATCTGGTGGGAATGAGACACATTTTCCAGATTAAAGATCCTCATATCTCTCCCCCCTCACTAAAGAGCGAGCCAATTAGTTGGAGATCTGCGCCAGAGGGCAGCACACAATGTGAAAACAGCAGAGCAAAGACACTGCCGTGACTGTTAAATGGTTTACACAAGTTCAGCTTAGTCTATAGATTTACTTAAGGAAGTCCATCTGACATTTGTTTACCTGTACACAATCCAAAAGGCAAAATAAAGTTACACAGTACAGTACAAATGTCAGGAATGTTATTTTCAGTTACGCTCATGATAGAGAAGTAGAAGATTATGCGGGCAAGTTGAATTAATTCTTGAAAATTACTAAATATTTGGATAGGAAACTAAACAGCTGTTTCTTCAGTAACTTTAAGGAAGCTTCAGACTAGAGCTTTAGGTGTAGCCTGAGTCATTTAACATGGTTTGTTTGGTGATATCAAAGTGACTTTTTGTTTTCAGGTGCGCATTAGCTCACTTGAGAACTACTTAAAAGTTCATTCAAATCTTTTAATCAAAAGAATCTCTTTATAGCCGTTTGAAACTATTCCTGTAGTTGGTAACATTTTAGATAGGAACACATATGAACACATATTCACTATTAACTAAGAGTTTTGCCTCAATAAACTCCTAATTCGCTTCTTATTAATAGTAAGGTAGTTGTTACGTTTAGGTACGGGGTAGGGTTGAGGGATCTAAAATATGATCATGCAGAATAAGGCATTAATATTTACTTTATAAGTACTAATAAACAGCCAATATGCTAGTAATATGCATGCTAATAAGCAACAAATGAATAGGGAGAATTGGTCAAATAAAGCGTTCCCCATAATTTACTCACTCTCATGACATTCCAAACCTGTATGACTTTCTTTCTTATGCTGAACACAAAATAAGATATTTTGAATAATTTTGGTAACCAAAATGTAGTCACCTTTGACTTCCATTGTATGGACAAAAAAATACTGATATATTTCTTAAAATATCTTTCTTTTATGTTCTATAGAAGTAAGTCAGACATACAGTTTGGAATTACATGAAGTGAGTAAGTTATGACGTAATTTTAATTTCTGGGTGAACTATCCCTTTAAAGTAGTAGTAGTACGTGTTTACAATGGCACGCACTATAAATAACAAGCAATTCTCTTCTTTCAGCACTGTGATCAATACACTTTCACAGCTACTAAACAGTGTAAGTATTCACAGCGTAACTGACAACAGAAACATTTCTGCCAAAAGGGACATTTTTCATATACAGAACATTTTAATTCCCAGAGATTTCTCAGAGTCTGGTTAATTTTTGGCAATATTGTAGGCTTGATTGCACAGAAACTATTGGAAGAGAGCTGAACTGAGCTGGACGATGACATCACTGAATCAACGATGAACTGACTTTAACTGAAAAACTGACTGTTTACTATTGTCCTCTTTTCAGAGCTGCTTTACAGCACAATTGTTTGCAATATTAACACACTTTTCCTGTTTAACACTGTAAAGCTGCTTTGACACAATCTGTATTATATAAAGCACTATATAAATAAAGGTGACTTGACTTGCTTCATGTGATCTCTGATGCAGTTCAAAACTAGTATGAAAGCAGTCTGTCCTAACTTGCAGAAGTCAACAGATATTTATGACACATCATTTTATCTTTGCTCCCGGTCACACAGCTACTTGTCTCATAAACAGGCAAACGCAAGTGCTGCTGTGTAAAGTGTTGGTGGTAAATCCAAAGGGGCAAATACTGTACTTCAATCAAACAGTGAAACTGGTGTCATCCCCATCTTTATTACCAAGTTACAGTGGCAAACAGCTGTCATAGCAATTACGGCAATACTCACACTGATGGCACAAACATCTCCACAATTCGGACCCAAAAGTATAATGCAAAAAGAAACCTGTGGGGCAGAGATGGGAGGAATCAATTTCAGGTTCAGACCAAGCAATCAAAGCATTGGTGAAAACAGCCTAAAGGTACAGTCATCAATTCAGGCAGACGAAATCCAGCCATTTCATAGCATGCTATTGAGGTTATGCATGGTCGGATCTCCTGGGAAGAAATGTTGTGAACGTCCGCCACTGACCACAGAAATCTAGGTGTGAATGTGGTCTGTGAAGCAAAGCTTGACACCACATGATGAACATAAACACCCCATTACTGTGGTTTCTGTTGAGCTGTTGAGCCGGTTTGCGACCAATAGCCACATGGGCCCAGTGAGGTGATCATGGCTGGAATATATCACGTCTGTAACAACAACATTGTCATAACATGCTCTGCTCACTACATACTAAGCCTTTACACACACGCATGTACTATACACCGTATGAAAGTCTGTTTTGAAACAATACCAGAAACTGAGACGGTCTCCATTACAAATATGTGACACAATATCTGTGTTTCTAAACACTCACGCAATGAATGACTGATTACGTTTGTGTAAATGTGTGTGTGTCTGATCTGAAAAGACTGCAGGAATTAGAAACAAAGCTACAGCAGACACTTTGACGCTTGAAAGTCAGGAAAAGGAATTCTAGACAGTCGGTATGGAAAGATCTCTTTGTAGAGGAAACTGTTAAAAGCTCTGTTACACAAGAACTACTTTTCTAGTCACACCAGAGAAAGCCCCCCTTCACTCCTGCATCAGTAAAGATAGCGCCTGATCCTGCTGGGACAGATTTGTTCTCCATCACTTCAGGAAGGCTGACTGATGTTATCTCTGCAGTAGGGTATTTTGTTGGAAAGATCTCACTCTTACGTGCCTATTATTGAAAGAAGTGTGATTTATATGGATATATGTAGAAAGAGAAAACTCCAAATAAGTGTTTTAGTTGTACAATATAAACACTACATAATTTTATACAAGCTTATATGAAGGTCACACTGAAGCATTTTTTTTGTAAACTTTTTTTTTTCGTGCTTTCATCATTAATTTTGCTAGATTTTATTAGATTTTAATTTGTGTATATTTTATTATCCCTTTCACCAGACCCAGATTCAAAACATATACTGTTGTTTTAATTTAGTTTTGTTGTAAAATGTACAGTTATAACATTTATTTATACAACTAGTATTATCTAAACAAAGAACCAAACAAACAAACCATTTCAAAATGTATTGTGAATGATTTACACAAACACCATTTCAACTAAAAATGAATACATTTTTATGTGTTTTGGTTGTTCATTTACACAACGACTTTGGGGTCCTGACTCAAACTTGAAAACTGATTTCAATGTGCTAGTTTGTAAAAATGAAATTGTTATGGTCTCCATGTAAACTCCAAATAATAATAATAATAATAATAATAATAATAATAATAAAGAATTTGGGGAAATGGCGTAGTGTTTCTTTACAAAGTGACATTGCCAACTACTGGTCTTACATGCATAATACAGCATTTTTAGTCATTTTCGCGGATCCATGTTAAACTGGGATCATTTTGACACCATTGCTGTCTGTATGCAAAACTTTTGAAAAAAGCAAAGGAAAAACATTTTCATTTTAAAGGGGTCCTATTATGCTTTTTCACTTTTTCAACTTTAGTTAATCTGTAATGTTGCCGTTTGAGCATAACAAAGATCTGCAAAGTTACAAAGCTCAAAGTCCACTTCAAAAGGAGATATTTTATTTAACAGAAATCACTTTTTAAAAACTACAACGAACGACTCGTTTGGACTACAACGCATATTTTCCGGGATTTGTGATATCACAAATATCGACGAATGGGACGAGACCTGGTTGAGCTGCACTAGAGAAGGCAACGAGTGTTATCACTATGTCGGAGACATGCTAGCTTTCCCAAGGCAGATGAACTCAGAGTGGTGACAATCATCCGGGTTTAAATCACACTCAAATTGATTTGATATTGATGCAATATTTACACTGAAGCTCGCAGGCGGCTATGGTAAGGGGCGTGACATTTCCCGACCAGGCGCCGAGTGCTGCCAATCACAACACACACTGGCCCAGCTAACCAATCACAACACAAACTGGCCCAGCTAACCAATCACAGCACACACTGGCCCAGCTAACCAAACACAGCACACACTGGCCCAGCTAACCAAACACAGCACACACTGGCCCAGCTAACCAAACACAGCACACACTGGCCCAGCTAACCAATCACAACACAAACTGGCCCAGCTAACCAATCACAGCACACACTGGCCCAGATAACCAATCACAGCACACACTGGCCCAGATAACCAATCACAGCACACACTGGCCCAGATAACCAATCACAGCACACACTGGCCCAGATAACCAATCACAGCACACACTGGCCCAGATAACCAATCACAGCACACACTGGCCCAGATAACCAATCACAGCACACACTGGCCCAGATAACCAATCACAGCACACACTGGCCCAGATAACCAATCACAGCACACACTGGCCCACTTTGTAAAAGAGCATACTAGGACCCCTTTAATACATTATTGTCATGTAAACTGACCCAAAATTTAACTTTTCCACAATTGGCCATATTTTAAGATAGCCCATACATTTACATCAAGTAAAGAAAATAGTTTACTCTGAAAAATTCAGTTTGAGTAGATTAATAAAGTTATTATTTAAATTATGATAAAATAAAACTCACCTAAATAGGCTGAATCACTTATATATATTCACTTATATAAAATGTCTTATTCATCACTACTGAATATTTTTTTCTCTTTGATAATACTGAAAGTCCACTCACCAAACACATACATTTCACTGGATGGTGGAAGGCTGTTTATTTTGCATGGATGGTTGTTTTAAATTGGAGGGCTTTCAGAGCCCCTCTAATCCATTTGAATAGCTGAACACTGGAATCTTTGCAAAGCACAAAGAACCCTTTCAAAGTCCCTTTCAGAATTAAACCATAGATCCCAGGAATTTTTTGTATTTGTACTTTATTATATTCATTTTTTTCTTGCCAAATATTAGCAATGTTACAGATTATTGAAACATTCCAATTAAATCCGATTTATAGTTTAAAGCTTGTGTGAATTAATGTGTGCTTATAATGCATATTATTCAATCAAAGTAAATAATCAGAATCAGAATCAGAATATGCTCTATTCGCCAAGTGTGTGCAAACACACAATGAATTTGTTGTGGGGGGTTTTTAGGAGCTCTTGCTACAAACATACATACATGCATATATGACTGAGAACAGAAATGTTTTTTTAAATAAGTAAGACTAAGGAAAATAAATAATAATAATAATAATGTGGTATGCATCTGAAACAGAAAATGTATGTACAGATTTGTGCATTATTTACTGTATATAAAGCTGTATAAATAATAACAAATATATGTATTTACATAATACTTGAGAGAGAGGCAATAATTAGTTATTAAGGAATGAATTACAGAAGACAGGTGATAATTTCTCTGTTAGCTGGAGATGGCGTGGGGGAACAAAGTTTTTATGCCTAGATGTTCTAGTGCACAGAGATCTGTAACGTCTGCATGACGGAAGAAGTGCAAACAGGTTTTGGCCGGGGTGAGAGGGGTCTATGATGATGTTAACTGTCAGTTTCTTCACTCTGGAGTTGTACAAAATCAGCATGTGGATGTTGGGAATTTAACTTAGCATTCCTGTCAAATTTAACTCAATGCAAAATGTCCCGCGGGTGGAACGTTGGAACGCTAAGAGTTTAACCATGAGCCATTTAGACTCCATCAGTTGACTGCAACATCAATCACTCCATTCATCTATTATTACATACAGGGAGAAACCATGGAGATAGTACAGCATAGTCACTGTTCAGTGTAGCTGTCTGACCTAACAATTGTAAAATATGGTGTTCCACAAGGCTCAGTCTTAGGTCCTTTGATGTTCTCCTTGTGCAGGCTGCCTTTAGATGATATTGTGATTAAAACTTGGTTTTCATTCAGTTCTGCACATAAAGAAAATACTCTTTGATGCCTTGAGAGTGAGAATAGGCTGAATGAATGCAACAAAATAAAATAAAAATCCTAGAGAAAAACCTTAAGAATATCTGTTCTCGAGCAAGCAAATGACCCCAACAGTTAAGTCAGTGCTATATAGCATAGGTCTTTAAGCCTGCTCCTGGGGACCCACTGTCCTGCAGAGTTCAGCTTCAACCCTAATCAAACACACCTGAACCAGATAATCAAGGTCTTCACTTGTAAAGTCACAGGCCAGGTGTGCTGAAGCAGGTTGGAAATAAACTTTGCAGGACAGTGGGTCCCCAGGAGCAGGGTTGAAGACCTATGCTATATAGCAAATGACTTAAAAACCACACATTCATGTCTAATTCTGCAAAGAAAAATGGGGGAAAATTGAGGTGCCAGATGTGCAAAGCTAACAGAGACCTCCACGGAGACACAAGGCTGTCACTACCTCCAGAGTGCATCTACTAAATGCTGACTTGAAGGGAGTGAATTGTGTAAATTATTATTCAATTATAATTTCTAGATTTTTTTTTTCACTTTCACATCAAAACATTTTTATCTTGATCAGTGTAAAAAAAAATGCTATTAAATCATCAGTGTTTCAGTGTTGTAAAACAAATAAAACATGAAAACTTTCAAGAGGTTGAATACTTTTATAGGAATCAAATCATATGAGGTTCCTCTCAAGGTTTCTCCTTCATCTTACTAAAGTACAAGAACATTTACTTTTACTGTTACCTTTGACTTAGAGGTTTGATTTTGAAGTGTAATGTGAAAAAAGAGCTTTGTAAATTAATTTAAATTGAATTGAAAAATCGGAATGGTCGAACAAAATAATCAGAATAAACTTGACTTTCTCAAGCAATTAAACTTGCAGCAAGCTGCTAGAGATTTTGTAGGTTGTTGTTGCTAGCATGGGGAGCAACATCAGGTCAGGTGATTTCAAACACCTGCATGAACCGATCAAAAAGGTCAGCTTCTGTTAGAGGAGCAAACGTGGAGAAGAACTTAAAACCATTAGCCCCACTGCAAACAGACAGTCCTTTCACCCTAATGAACACTGTCGGTCTTGCTCTTCTACATTAACTGAGAAACACTGTTTTTCTGTTTAAAAAAATTAATAAAAAATTGAACGCTGGACAACCTCTGAGTTCTTTCCTTTTGTCCATGTTCCACCAAAGCTGGGCTGTTGATCTTATAAGAACCCTGAAGTGATCGCATTTTTTTTCTTCTCTTTTTAATCTAAACAAATATGTCATCCATTAGATGATAAATATTCTGGGGAAAAGATGTTTACGCAGTTTTAAAGGAGTATGCAGCACAGGCAACAGCCTCTGTAAATTACAACTTCATCATTCCTGTTTTAAAGGCAAAGGATGTATTCCCCAAAACAGAAACATTTTGGCTTTAAAAACATATGTGTAGAAGTGTGTGTGTTAGGGTTATGTTTAGCTTTGTTCTGTTTTCATTGTGTTTTCAGTTTATCTGTTCCCCTGTGACCTAGTTTTACTTTGGCCCCTAATTGTCATTTCGTTCACCTGTGTTTCATTAATTAACTCATTAGTTCTTTCATTTGCTCCCCTACAAATACTCGTAGTTTTCCCTTAGTCAGGGTCCGTTCTCGTTTATGTAATGTTGGTGTACTTGCTTGTCTCCTGGATTTGTTTATTAAAATACCTTTTGTTTATCTCCGTCGTCCTCGTGTGTGTGTCCCGCACCAACCCGTAACAGTGTGTGTGTGTGTATGTGCTATAATTATTATTATAGAACTATAACTATAACATTATATTTATATTTAATATATTTATTTTATATATAATATGTATATACTGTATTTATATAGCTTCGCATCGGGTTGTTCTTTGCCGCCACGTCGTGCATTTAAAATCCTTTTAATGCATGGCAAACAGTTGATTATCCCTTACATAATCCATAGTGAACAAAGCATATTAAACATTAGATTTTAACTTACAGATGTTAAAAAGTAAAAGTCCCAATTACAAATTACAAAATTGTGTAATATACAGTAGTTACATAATAAAATGATGTGATTTGAGAATTGGCTTTAATGAGTCTCCTCATTCTGTTTAGCAGCTTGTTTGTCTCAGTTCAATAAAGATAGTCAGGAATACTTTGGAAAGTGAGAAGCTGCTTGTGTCATTGAACTAACAGATGGACAACTGAGGCAATTGTTTCACTGAAAGTATTCGTTCTTCAGAGATGTACAATAAATTCTCCATTGCAGCTTTGACTATGAGAATGGTCTGGTGAGTCTATCCATCACACTAGAAATGGAAAGTTAAAAGTCAAAATTATAACACAACATCTGCTTCAGTCATGTGATAAAAACCAAACCATCATATTCACAGTGCAACCGTTCAAAAATAACTTTCAATAAATCATTTTATAACCTATAATTTTATGTAATTTCTAAGCAAGTCCTGCATTTAATGTTGCACACTCTGTGTGTATGTGCTGTACATGTGGAAGAATTGACAATAAAGCCGACTTGACTTGACTTATTAATTCTGCATGACCATATTTTAGATGCATTAATTCTACACATACCTAAACTTAACAACACCCTTACTAACTCTTAATAAGCAGCAAATTAGGAGTTTATTGAAGGAAAACTCTTAGTGACAACTGAGGCAATTGTTTCACTGAAAGTATTCGTTCTTCAGAGATGTACAATAAATTCTCCATTGCAGCTTTGACTATGAGAATGGTCTGGTGAGTCTATCCATCACACTAGAAATGGAAAGTTAAAAGTCAAAATTATAACACAACATCTGCTTCAGTCATGTGATAAAAACCAAACCATCATATTCACAGTGCAACCGTTCAAAAATAACTTTCAATAAATCATTTTATAACCTATAATTTTATGTAATTTCTAAGCAAGTCCTGCATTTAATGTTGCACACTGGATAAAATTCAATAAAATTTAATTAACACATTGTTACTGTAAATATAAATGTTTGAAAAGTAGCCTGTTCATACTTCTCATTCATATTTACACACAAATGTCAATTAAATCCAAAACTGAACCTGAAAGTTTACTTGAAGAGGTCCTTCTTGGGAAGACTGCTGTCTAAAAACATCATGCTAAACTGACCCTTGGGTGCTCAATGTCAGACCCACCCAAATCATTGGCGTGAACTCAGTTCTCCTGTACAGCTGTGGCTCCACAGCACTGTGAGCCAGCACATCTGGGAGGCTTCTGAGTCCATGCGATCTAGCGTCTGGAACGCATAAAAAACTGCACATCAGCCAAGCTGGATCAAGTCAGCATGCCAGACATTATTAGACAGACTTTTGAGCATCCTGATGTTGGCGTGTAGCTTTAGAAGGGGTATAAAAGCAAATCAAAGCAAAGCATTCCAGTGGCATCAGAACATGAGGAAAGCTGTGAACGATTATGCCAGCATTGGCTGGGTAGCACATGAATCTCTTCCAAGAGGATGCATAATCTACACACGAGTATTAAATCGTACCTTCTTCATGGCCATGTGGAGATTAGGAGTTTGGTTTGGACAGCAGGTCAATAAGCCTGACTGCACTCATGTACTCTCTGGCATCATTAGCCCTCTCTACACAGAAATAAGCTGCAGTACATTCATGTTTGCTAATTTAACAAAAGATCATACAAGATGATAATAGTCACATCAAATCAACTTTTTTTATAGTGCTTTATACAATAGAGATAGTTTCAAAGCAGTTTTATTGTGTTAAACAAGAAAGTCAATGATGCAAACTTCAAAAATGATGCAAATCCAAATTCTGCTATAAAGGAGCTGTAGCAAGACAACAACATCATTATTCATCTCAAGTCAGTTCAGTGTTGGTTCAGTTCAGCCCAATAATTGTGTAAAATTCATTGGTAATACTTTATTTTAAGGACCATTACTCACTATTAAACAGTTGCTTATTAGCATGCATATTACTAGCATATTGGTTGTTTATTATTACTAACAAAGCACATATTAATGACTCAGTTCTCCTGTACAGCTGTGGCTCCACAGCACTGTGAGTCCATGCGATCTAGCGTCTGGAACACATAAAAAACTGCACATCAGCCAAGCTGGATCAAGTCAGCATGCCAGACATTATTAGACAGACTTTTGAGCATCCTGATGTTGGCGTGTAGCTTTAGAAGGGGTATAAAAGCAAATCAAAGCAAAGCATTCCAGTGGCATCAGAACATGAGGAAAGCTGTGAACGATTATGCCAGCATTGGCTGGGTAGCACATGAATCTCTTCCAAGAGAGGAAAACTCTTAGTTATTAGTGAACATGTGTTCCCTAATCTAAAGTGTTACCAGTTCATTCATTATGAAACAAGTTCAATTCAGTGATAAATAGCTCTGCTGAATATGGTTAGTGTCGTTATTGTCACAAATCCTGTCCATGGACTTCCATCCACTCGCCACCAGAGATCGCTCTTCCATTACATTGACTCTCACACTACACAGACTGTTACAGGTCACTCCGGACTACAGTTCCCATCATCCATTGCACTGATTACACACACACAGCTGCATTCAATGAGACACGCTTTATAAGCCTTGGACTTCCTCTTTCGGATTGCCGAGTATTGTATAGCGTTTACCACTCTCCTAGCGATAGCTACTCTAAGGAGCCAGTTTCTAGTTTTTCATAGTCTAGTCATAGTCTTGCCTTGCCGGTTTTCCCATATTTTGATTCTTGCCTGTTTTTCTTGGATTAACCCTTGTCTAGCCGTTCGGACTCTGTACCTCACCTGGACTATTGCTAATGTTTCTGGATTACCCCGCTTGTCAAGCCCTCTGGATAACGTTCGCTGTCGACTGACTCATGCCATTTTGACTCTGCCTGCTTCTGACCATGTCTCTGAATAAAGCTATGCATATGGATCCGCATGTCTCTCGTCTCGTTCGCTCTGTAACAGAATACTCTGCCACACAAGGATCCAGCAGCTTTTCTACAGGACACTGGCCAGGTATGGACACCGCAAGACTGTTATTAGCTCTCGAGCAGGGCACACGATCGCTCGAGAGCTATATTCAAGAGTATTTAGAGGTCGCTAATTATTCTGATTTGCCTGACTGTGTGCTCATAGATTTCTATTGTGAGGGCATTAATCAGCCGCTCAAATCACGTTTAATCCATGAGGGTCCCCGCTCATCTCTCAGTCAGTTTATGGACTATGCTTTGTTGACTGTTGGTTCTACTAACAAAGCACATATTAATGACTCAGTTCTCCTGTACAGCTGTGGCTCCACAGCACTGTGAGTCCATGCGATCTAGCGTCTGGAACACATAAAAAACTGCACATCAGCCAAGCTGGATCAAGTCAGCATGCCAGACATTATTAGACAGACTGTAATTAGGCACTACAAATCATTATATCTGCACTGTTGTTTACTTCACTGGTTTGCACTCTATCTGCCATGTGCCTTGCGCTGCTTTATTTAACTTTTTATTTTTTTACATGTCCTTATTGTATATTTGTATAGTTGTATTTTATATTTAATCTGTATCTATCTGTATTTTTTGCTCTACTGTTAGTGTTATCTATATGCACCAAGGGTCTGAGAGTAACGCAATTTCAATTCTCTGTATGTATGTGCTGTACATGTGGAAGAATTTTCACTGTGGGTGTCGCGGAGGAACACGACCCTGCACTCACTCATGTAATGGTGGCCGCACTAGAGCACACTCACAAAATGGCGGCAACAGTGGAGCCTGATCGCAAAATGGCAGACACAACAGCGCCCAGTTATGTCACAGCTGCCAATCCTGAATCAAATCAAGTCACAGTTGATCGTCATGAGTCAAGTCTAGGCACAGCTGATCTTCATGAGGCAAGTCAAGTCACAGTTGATCGTCATGAGTCAAGTCTAGGCACAGCTGATCTTCATGAGGCAAGTCAAGTCA
>NW_015539859.1:196462-198645 GCF_001515605.1 Sinocyclocheilus anshuiensis
TGAGGAAAGACAAGTCGCAGTTGATCGTCATTTCAAGTCAAGTCACTGCTGATCTTCATGAGGCAAGTCAAGTCACAGCTTCCATTCCTGAGTCAAGTCAAGTTACAGCTGATCTTCATGAGTCAAGTCAAGTCTCAGTTGATTTGCCAGAGCCTCGTCACGTCTCAGCTGATCTCCCAGAGCCTTGTCACATCTCGGCTGATATTCTAGAGTCTCGTCACGTCTCAGCTGTTCGTCCAGAGTCTCGCCACGTCTCAGCTGTTCATCCAGAGTCTTGTCACATCTCAGCAGTTCATCCAGAGTCATGTCACGTCACAGCTGGTCTTCCAGAATCTCGTCACATATCAGCTGATCTTCCAGAGTCGCGTCACGTCTCAGCTGTTCATCCAGTGTCTTCTCACGTCCTGTCTGCTGCACCCATATTATTAAGGTCAGTCCTTCGGTATCCCACTCTGGTATCTAGTGTGAGGGATGCACTGCTGGTGTCTGCACGCGCAGCTGTTATCCCCAAATCCACTCACTCTAGCCCTCCTGTTCTTGAACTGATTCCCGTTTGAAGCACTTCCCTTGATGGGGATCACTTTATGGTGTGTTTGGGCTGCATACACCACCACAGAACCTCCCGAGGTGGAGGCGCTCGCTTCAACTCCTTGCGTGGTGATGACGCCCAGCAATGTACTCTCAGCCTGTCGTGTTGCGGTCGAAGAGACCGTTACTGACTTCTCCCTGTTTCCTGATGTTACTACTGTAGAACCACCAGAGGTGGCGGCATCTGCTGCAGAACCTCCAGAGGTGTCAGTGGTATCCATCTATGAACTCTCTGCCTGTTCTGTTCCGGCCAAGGAGGCCGCCTATGAACTCGAACCTCCCGAGGTGGAGGCGCTCGCTTCAACTCCTTGCGTGGTGATGACGCCCAGCAATGTACTCTCAGCCTGTCGTGTTGCGGTCGAAGAGACCGTTACTGACTTCTCCCTGTTTCCTGATGTTACTACTGTAGAACCACCAGAGGTGGCGGCATCTGCTGCAGAACCTCCAGAGGTGTCAGTGGTATCCATCTATGAACTCTCTGCCTGTCCTGTTCCAGCCAAGGAGGCCGTCTGTGAATCCTCGTCCTGTCGTGTCACAGCTATGGAGGCCGTCTATGAACTCTCTGCCTGTCCTGTTCCGGCCAAGGAGGCCGCCGATGATCTCTCTGTCTGTCCTGTTCCGGCCAAGGAGGCCGTCAATGAACTCTCTGCCTGTCCTGTTCCGGCCAAGGAGGCCGCCGATGATCTCTCTGTCTGTCCTGTTCCGGCCAAGGAGGCCGTCAATGAACTCTCTGCCTGTCCTGTTCCGGCCAAGGAGGCCGCCGATGATCTCTCTGTCTGTCCTGTTCCGGCCAAGGAGGCCGTCAATGAACTCTCTGCCTGTCCTGTTCCGGCCAAGGAGGCCGCCGATGATCTCTCTGTCTGTCCTGTTCCGGCCAAGGAGGCCGTCAATGAACTCTCTGTCTGTTCAGTCCGTCTGTGAACTCTCTGCCTGTCCTGTTCCGGCCAAGGAGGCCGTCTGTGGACTCTCTGCCTGTCCTGTTCCGGCCAAGGAGGCCGTCTGTGGACTCTCTGCCTGTCCTGTTCCGGCCAAGGAGGCCGTCTGTGGACTCTCTGCCTGTCCTGTTCCGGCCAAGGAGGCCGTCTGTGGACTCTCTGCCTGTCCTGTTCCGGCCAAGGAGGCCGTCTGTGGACTCTCTGCCTGTCCTGTTCCGGCCAGGGAGGCCACCTATGAACTCTCTGCCTGTCCTGTCACGGCTATGGAGGCCGTCTATGAATCCTCGTCCTGTCCTGTCACGGCTATGGAGGCCGTCTGTGAGCCCTCTGCCTGTCCTATTATGGCTATGGAGGCCGTTTATGAACTCTTGTCTCGTGTTGAACCAGCCATGGAGGCTGATTATGAACTGTCTGCCCGCTCAGTTGTCACCAGGGAAAATATTGATGAATTTCTTGTGTTCCCTGCCTCGGTCCTTGAGACCATATATGCTCTGTCTGTTTCTTGTGTCTCAGTTTTCCCTAGGTCCCAATCTCTACCAGGGGTCTCTGTTCCGTCTGCTCCGCCGTGGTGGTCTTCTGTCTGGCTTTGGTGGTCTTCTGCTCCGCCATGGTGGTCTGCTGTCTGCGCTGGTGGTTTTCTGCTCCACCGTGCTGGTCTTC
>NW_015539859.1:199221-208922 GCF_001515605.1 Sinocyclocheilus anshuiensis
CCTGTCCTGTCACGGCTATGGAGGCCGTCTATGAACTCTCTGCCTGTCCTGTTCCGGCCAAGGAGGCCGCCTATGAACTCTCTGCCTGTTCTGTTCCAGCCAAGGTGGCCGCCCATGAACTCTCTGCCTGTCCTGTCACGGCTATGGAGGCCGTCTATGAATCCTCGTCCTGTCCTGTCATGGCTATGGAGGCCATCTGTGAGCCCTCTGCCTGTCCTGTTACGGCTATGGAGGCCGTTTATGAACTCTTGTCTCGTGTTGAACCAGCCATGGAGGCTGATTGTGAACTGTCCGTCCGTCTAGTCACAACAAATGAACCTGTAATTTGCCCCAATAGTTCAGTTACGACCCCAGAAACTTTACCTGAGCTTCCTGTAGGCTCAAGTGGCCTTGTCACAGCCCAAAGACACGCCTTTGAACACTTAACCCTGCCTGTTATGAGCTCAGAAACTACAAATGCACTCCATGTCTGTCCCGTTACCCCTGTCAGTGCCAAAGAAACCACTAATGAACTGTCAATCTATCCTGTCTCAGTCAATAAGTATAATTTTGAACCATACGTCTCTTCCATTTCAACCAAAGAGCCTAATTTAGAATTGTCTGCTTATTCAGTTGCAAACTATGAGCCCATTTATGAACTGTCTGTCTGTCTGTCTGTCCAGTTTCAGTCAATGAGTCAGATTTTGAACTGTTTTCCTGTCCAGTTCCAGTCAATGAGTCAAATTTTGAACTGTCTGCCTGTCCAGTTTCGGTCAGTGAGCTTGCTTATGAACTGTCTGCCCGCTCAGTTGTCACCAGGGAAAATATTGATGAACTTCTTGTGTTCCCTGCCTCGGTCCTTGAGACCATATATGCTCTGTCTGTTTCTTGTGTCTCAGTTTTCCCTAGGTCCCAATCTCTACCAGGGGTCTCTGTTCCGTCTGCTCCGCCGTGGTGGTCTTCTGTTTCGTCTGCTCTGCCGTGGTGGTCCTCTGCTCCACCGTGGTGGTCTACTGTCTGGCTCTGGTGGTCTTATACTCCACCGTGGTGGTCTGTTGTCTGGCTCTGGTGGTCTTCTGCTCCGCCGTGGTGGTCTGCTATCTGGCTCTGGTGGTCTTCTGCTCCGCCTGCTCCGCCGTGGTGGTCTGCTGTCTGGCTCTGGTGGTCTTCTGCTCCGCCGTGGTGGTCTGCTGTCTGGCTCTGGTACTCCGGACTACAGTTCCCATCATCCATTGCACTGATTACACACACAAAGCTGCATCCAATGAGACACGCTTTATAAGCCTTGGACTTCCTCTTTCGGATTGCCGAGTATTGTATAGCGTTTATCACTTCCTAGCGATAGCTACTCTACGGAGCCAGTTTCTAGTTTTTCATAATCTATTCATAGTCTTGCCTTGCCTGTTTTCCCGTATTCTGATTCTTGTCTGTGTTTCTTGGATTAACCCTTGTCTAGCCGTTCAGACTCTGTTTGTACCTCGCCTGGACTATTGCTATTGTTTCTGGATTACCCCTCTTTTCAAGCCCTCTGGATAACGTTCGCTGTCGACTGACTCGCCCCCGTTTTGGATTGCTCTTGTCTCATCTGTGCCATACCTGTTTGCTGATGTTTTGACCCTGCCTGCTTCTGACCATGTCTCTGAGTAAAGCTATGCGTATGGATCCGCATGTCTCTCGTCTCGTTCGTTCCGTAACAGTTATTCAGCTCGAGTCATTTCCGTGTTGATTCAGTTCAGTTTAAGGTTACACTTTATTTCGATAGTCCACTTTAGACATTCTATTAACTATAAGTAACTTTGTAACTACATGTCAACTACATGTCAACTAATTCTCATTAATTTGCAACTACATGTCTACTAACTCTCAGAGTAGACTGTTAGGGTAGGTTTAGGGTTAGTAGAATGTTGACAAAGAAAGTGTTAGAAGATATTAAGCAGACAGTCTACTAATACTCTACTAACTGCTAGTTGACATGTAGTTGCAAAGTTGTTTAATAGAATGTCTAAAGTGGACTATCGGAATAAAGTGTTACCCAGTTTAATAATGCAAATGCTAATGCTGCAAAGTTCCTTAATTATAAATACATTTTATTTAGTTATAAAGCAGAAGACAATAGAGTCTTTATTCAGCTCCATTCAGTTCAAGTTTTATTCTCATCCGTCCGATAGTGTCAGTGCCATCAAATCGATGATATTACTGAATATTAAGTGCCTTCGAGACCCCAACTAATCAAGCCAAAGGTGAAAGTGACAATGAGCCCAAACTTCATCAGATGACAGAAATGGAGGGGGGGAAAACATTGGTGACACTGATGCAAAATTATTGTGATATTGTTACTTTTCTCAGCACTGGCTCAGGATGAACCAATCACAGAAAACAGGCTGAGTATTTATTAATAATATAACTTAACAAGTTGAATTCTAACCTGTTTGCTCACCTCTCCTCACATCATGCTTGAAATGAAAACACAATAGCCATTAGTGTAAACGAACTAAATGTGCATTTATTGACTTTAAGTTTCTCATTTATGTCAAATAATATTTTCGGTCTGTTTATCAAACATATAGCTGTTAGCTTCAGATGACTCTGAATATTGCACAAAAGTTCCATCACTGTATACTTTAATTATATTTAAAACTGTGTTGCTGTGGTGTTGTGTGATTCATAGAGAGCAAAAGTGTTTCTCTCTAGTATGCAACAAGAATAAGAAAAAAATACAATAAAGTATCGTCATACTCATTGATTATTGTTGTGATTTAAAATTTCAGAACTATATTTCAAGATTATAATTAGTTACAGCAAAACTGGAGACTCTTGTCACTCTGCCTGGAAGCGAATTGGAAAGAGATTTGTTGACTACACTGGTATACAAAGCTATTTGAAATGCAACATCAAAAGGACATTTCATCATAACTTATAAAAATGCTTGGATGATAAAATGAGTTGAAATGAATGAAGGCTGTTTGATGAATCCAGCACTCCAGTCTTTGCAAAACATCCTCTATTTTTTTTTTTTTTTTTTTTTTTTTTGACTGTATAAGGATTCTGCAGTGTCTCACTTCACGCCCCATGGCTCTGAAATCACTGAGAAACCTCTTGCACAGGAACAGAGACAATACAGCTCAGTGTTTATTGCTGGAAATGCTCAATGTCTCTAGTCCATTGGGAACATAAATGTTTTAGCCATGCTTGTGATATTATACAGACACTAGGTGTCTGTGAGAAATCTTGGGAAGTGAAAGGTCTGGATGAGCTATTCATTAGCAGGTATGTCTGAAAGCAAACAAATGATAGCACCTTGTGATTTTGTGTTGTCTAATTTTACACAAGGTATTCAACAATGCCTCGTTTTGGACGATGTCTAAGGCTGAATTGCATGAATCTTTCAGGAACAAGACAATCCCAGAATGCAACTTTTTTTTTTTAAATCACCCACGATGGCTGAAGTCAAGAGATATTTCATATTAATATATTTTACAATCCTATACACGTTGTCAACATCGTTGCATAAAGCACACATACAAAGACAAAGATGCAGTGATCAAAGGTCTTTAATAATGACTCTCAGGAATACAGGATAACTCACACAAAGCTAGGTTGACCATAGACGAGGTCGGACAACACAAACTCAAAAGGCATGAACTTAAAAAGAGACAGCTGAACATAAAACCATATCAAATCAACAACCATAACAACAGATTAACTAAGGAGGGAAAAAGGTGCAAAACAAAGTCCACATGGAGAGTGTGTGTGTGACAGTATGCCCCCTCCTGGAAGGCGCAACCTCGTGCCAAAGGATAGAAAATGGATGAGGCTCTGGAGGAGGAAGGACATCCGCGAGAAGGTCAAACAAAAAAGTCCAGGGTGGTGCTGATGGTGGTGAAGTCCAAGGGGTAGCCTTGAGCAGAGGAAGATGGTCACTGATCCAGGCCACAGCTGAGATTGTGCCCCACGGTAGCATTACTGGAGGGAGGAGCCATGGGGATGTGGTCACAGACACCACCATGGGGATGAATGGAAGCGACAATGACATGGAAGGAAGAGCCCACCACACAGCCCGTGAGCCGATGAAGTGGAGAGACACTGAAGACCTAGGCGGCCACGATGGAGCTGCAGCAACGACCCCCCGAGGAGGAACCAGGGATGCAGAGGGCAGAGGTTGAGCTGGAGCGACCGAGTGTTGAGATGGAATCTGAGGGAGGGCAGAGCTAGCCACAGCCAAACGGGTGGATGGTCTAAGAGCAGCGAATGGCCCGCAAGTCCGTGGCGAAGGCAGTGTGATGTCCGACCCAGGTGGAGCCGATGTCCGAGGTTGACCAGCAAGGCCGAATGCCCGATGGTCACTGCTGACATCGAGAGTGGAAGGAGTGACGGGTTGAGGTAGAGCAGAGCAGACAGAGGCTGAAGGCAGCAGGCCCGAGGTGTTGACAAAAAAAAATAAAGCAGTCTCAATAACATTCTGAAAAGGTGGTGGAAGAGGGAGGCTGGGCGGGACCAACGGGTTCGGGACATAACAGATAGATTCTGGCTGTAGCAAAGAGGGCAGAAAATCAACCTCTTCCTAACAGTTCCCGAGTGCGATAACCAAACACTCACTCTCAGTGGCGGGTGGGAGAGGCTCACTTCAATGCCCTTGTAATCCACTAGCACTCCCTCGGCGATAGATGGTGCAGCCGGCTCGCACTCCTGGTCAGTCACGCGTTGCTCAGGCTCCGTAGCGATGTACAGCTCGGTCACGCCCATTGGCGCTGGCTCGAATGTCGTGGTGGAGTCTCTCTCACTGCCTGTGGTCGGCTCAAGCTGCCAATCCTCTGGTGGTGCTTGGCTGGGTGCTGGATCTGGAATGAGGCTGGAGTCATTGTCTGCAATGTCCACTGTGAGCGGTGATTCATAGGACACCAGCACCCACTCTACATATTCGGCAAAGCTCCCTCGAGGCCCTTCCCTGGACAGCTGCGCTCTGGTGGTAGTGTGGAGGCTGGCATACAGGATGCCACAGAGGCAGTCATACTTCATGTCCCCCTCGGTAGAAATCGCGTTCCACGGGGGCCCCCCGGATACTCAGTATTAGCTCAGTCTCTAAGTGTGGAGCATTATGTGTGTTTGAGTTACAGTACTATGACAGTAGAGCATGCAGCATGCTGAAATAGATTATTTCCTGTCTTAAACTTCCCAATGCATCAGTTCAAAAGTTTAAGATACAGCATGATCTTGACTGCCTCAGCAGTTCCAACAGCAGTGGGTTATTTGCTGGCTAAGTTGACGGAAAAAGTATGTGGTATTATTTTCATAAATACATTTGTTATATTTCACTGAATTCTTCCTGGAAGCAAAAGTGCAGTTATAAAAGCAAGTAAGCAGCAAGAAAGTTGTTGTTTGACTGATGTTTTCAAAGACTAAAAGAGTGTAAATATGTCTCCTTAATAACATGGATATATGTAGCCAAATGAAATGCACATAGGACTGCATTGTTCTAAGACAAAATAGTCCAAAAAAAAGGGGTGGGGGTAATAAAGTATAATAGCGTCTTCAGAGTATAGTCTTAAAACATGGGAAAATGTGCATTGGTTAACATTAAGTAGAAAGAGGATTTTATTGGGGTATTATTGCTCACACAGAGATTCAGGGATTTGAATAAACTTCTGAACCTAAATATTATACTTTGGTTTGTGTTACAGATGTGGTACTGTTGTTGCAACATAGGCTCACTGGAAAAATGTGCCTCTAACCTACATTTTAACAAAACTCAGAAAATGTACCTACACAATTTACTTATTTTGTCAACACTATCAATTAGGTTTAGGGTCAGGTTTAGTGTAGATGATATGTTAATAGAGCATTACCATTTTAGCTCCACTCACCAGACATATAGTTTCCGAACTGCTGCAGTAAATACAACAACCAATGTAATAAATACAGATAAAACTGAACATGCTTTTAGCATTACTCACCTGACATTTCACTTTAAAAGTGTCCAGAAATGAGAAAAGAAGCAACATAATATCATTTAACAATAAGTTTTTCAAATGAGCCTGGGTTGTGCTTTATATTTGACCTCAAATTAGGCATCTTTGTTGAAAAGGGATGGGCTTTTATCTTTCAAAGTAATCATTGTACTTTGGTGATCTTAATTAAACTGCAAAAAGGAAATAGTAAAGAAATAGTCAAATTCACTTCAAATCCCAAATAATAATGACTAATAGTAACAAAGTACTATTATTTGAATTCTGCACACCTCTCTGGGAAGTTCAAATGCTTGTGCTATTTAACTCATGGATATGCAGGTCCAAGTCTGGAATGCGTGATTCTGATCCCATTTCCCAACTTTCTACCTCCACATTCCTGCTGCTATAGACATGTTCTATGAGGCACAAAAGCTCATAAAAAGATTCTGAGCTCTCTATCTCTGGACTGCTAATGTAAGCATCTGTTTAGCTTCTGCTTTCTGATCTTCTCAGTTCAACCAGGTATTGGGTTTCCTGAAGTCCATCTACTGAGAGAAAAAGAGACAGAGATCAAGAGAGAAAGTGGGATGTCAGGGTGTCTGACCTCACCTACAGCTGATAGTAGAATGTCTTTCAGTGATCTGATCAGAGGTGGCCAGTCGAGGTGCATTAATCTTTCCACCTGGCATTAACATGCATTTAAAATGCATCTCCTCTGATCATTTGATCTACTGTGGTGGATTTAGACCCTCTCCATTTCTTTTGGCACACTTTACATCACTTTTGTGGGAGCACCGAGTGTGACACACAAATACTGTTACATGTTACGCAGCTTATAACTGAGTCCTGGATGCATTCACAAGTATATTTTCCAAAAACAAAGTTGGCAAACGATGATCACAAGTTCCACTGTTATACCAATATAGTTCAGTGATTCAGTGTTTCCTGAAACCTTAGTTCCAACAAACTTTTGCAAACAGCACTGTGAAGCTGTGTGTTGGAACTACAGCTCTCAACCTGTGGTTAGTGTAGTTTTTTGTTAGAATAACATGTGGACTATATTTTCATTCCAAACACTGTAAATATACACATTTTATTCTATGTCTTTTAGTTTGTCAAGAGAATGAAAGTGCCATTATGAAGAATGCGCTTATAGAACCTTGGGGAACCCCGGAGTGATTTAAGAGGAACCTTCAATTGAATCAAATATCTGTAAACAAAGCAAAACAACAGAGAAAAAATAGTCCTCAGATGCTATGATCATTATTAACAGCAATAACCTGACATTAATTCCGTTTATTAACAGAAGTTATGATCTGCATGACGTCATCAATAGGAGATCAGTGTTGTTGAACCAACATGGTTCAAACAACAGATGTGTGACAAAGGTACTACAGTTTCAGGAAACAGACGAGACCAATTAGTTAATTTTGCACTGACCACTTGACAAAAAAACGCATGTCAGTGTAAATGGGGTTTATGAGTATATGAGAATTCTGTATGACTGTATGAATCCTGTATGTGTCACGATTCTGTTAGTTTGGACTTTTTTGTGTTTCACCACCTTCTGCCTGAGTTCATCATTGGTTGTCATGGACAATCCTTATGTGTTCAGCTGTTCACTCATTAATCTGCTCATTATCACATGTATATATGTCCAGTTCTGTTTGAGTTTAGTTGCCTGGTGTCATCAGTATTTGGATATTTTGTAAGCTGTTCAGTTCTTGTGGATTATTCTGTGAATTTATTAAATATTTCTTATTAACCTTTATAGTTTAGTTTAGTTTAGTTTAGTTTAGGGAAGATCCCCTGGGTTGAGGATACGCTTGCGGGCTATCTTTCTCCTGGAGGTGCATCTTCCCTTAAGGCTCCCGCATTACCCACCAAGCCACTTAGGACTTCCTCAGCTTTGGTGGGTAAGGCATACACGGCAGCGGGTCAGGCTGGAGGTTGCTTGCACACTATGGCGGTGTTGCAAGCATACCAGGCTGACCTGCTGAAAAAGATGGATGAGGGAGAAGAGATAAAGAATGAAGATATCGCTGAACTGCGTAGAGCCGGTCGCCATGATTTTGCCAAGTAAGACATGTTCCTGCATCAACATCTTTTGTTGATCCTGGATCAACTTTATTGTCCAAAAATATAGACTAAACCCAATCCCTACCCCTAAACCTAACCTTACCCATAATTTATTCCTAAAATCAGTGTGAAATGATAGCTGATTAACAAGGGTGTATAAGCACCTAACCCTGATCATAAGCCTAAAACAGACATTTCCTGAAAAGTTATCCCTCAATTCTGATTGGTTAATTGGAATGTTCTTCCAGGATCAACAAGGATGTTGATCCAGGAACATGTTGTACTTGGTGAAATCACGGTCACCGCGTAGAGCCACAGATCTGTCACTTCGGGCCACCAAGGAGACCGCCAGTGCTATTGGGCGGTCTATGGCAGCCCTGGTGGCCACGGAAAGACATCTGTGGCTGACCCTGTCCCAGTTAAACGATAAGGACAGGGTCTTTCTCCTGGACGCCCCGCTAGTGCCTTCTGGACTGTTCGGCGACACTGTAAACACAGTTGTTGACAGGTTCCAGGAGGCCAAGAAACAAACGGCGGCATTCCAGCAATTTCTGCCTCACCGCTCTCATGGAGCTGATAGGCGGGATTAGCCCTAGCCGTGTACCAGTTCCTCTCACAGGGAAGTCCAAAAACGGAGCGTTGCCACTCGCACTCCCCCGCAGAAAGAAAAGCAGGAGGGGTGGCGGCACTCCAGGTCGAAGTACTCGAAAGAGATGACGGGTCTGAGAACCGTCATTTTTAATAAGAAGGCTTCGGCCAATAGGTCCTAACATAAGGGTGTCAGGACATCCGAGGGCAGGCCCCTCTGGGGAAGAGCGGTTCACACCTCAGCATACGGTGCCCGTCTCTCATCAGTGCCCTCAGGAGATCATTCCGTTAAACCTGCCACCCCCGGTGCTTCAGGGCACAGCGATCTCCAGCGGGTGAAGGATGGGGGGTTACATCCGATTTTAGATCTGCGTTTTGTTGAACCGCACAGTCATGCGACTCATGTTCAGAATGCTCACGATCAAACAGGTCGTGTCTCAAATCAGGTCCGAGGACTGGTTTGTGACGATAGATCTGAAGGATGCATACTTCCATATATCCATCCTTCCTCAACACAGGAAGTTCCTGAGGTTCGCAAAGCGTACCAATATCGGGTTATTCCATTCGGTCTGGCACTCTCACCCTGCACATTCACCAAGTGTGTGGATGCTGCTCTGGCTCCTCTGTGACTCCAGGGCATCTGCATACTGAATTACATTGACGATTGGTTGATACTAGCTCAATCAGAGCAGATAGCGGTTCGGCATCGAGATGACGTTCTCGCTCACATGAAAGAGTTGGGGTTAAGACTAAACGCAAAGAAAAGTGTGCTTTCTCCAGTACAGAGGAACACTTATCTGGGAGTAGTGTGGGATTTGACCACGAGGCAGGCAAGTCTGTCACCTGCTCGGATCGAGTCGATCCTCACGGCAGTCAAGAGAGTGAGAAAAGGCCAGCGACTCACTGTGAAGCAGTTCCAAAAACTGTTGGGCATTGAAGCAATTTATCCCAGATCTGAGAGGCCATCATGTGCTTGTTCGCACAGACAACACATCGGTGGTCTCTTACATCAACCGCCAGGGGGGTCTGCGCTCGCGCTGCCTTTACAGGCTGGTGCACCAGATCCTTCTGTGGTCCCAGGGGAAACTGCTCTCCGTGAGGGCAGTGTCC
>NW_015539859.1:209262-215472 GCF_001515605.1 Sinocyclocheilus anshuiensis
CATGAGGTCTGTGGGAAGGTCCCCATCTCATGTGGCACATCAACTGCCTGGAGATGCTGGCAGTATTTCAAGCATTGAAACATTTTCTCCCAGACCTGAGAGGCCATCATGTGCTTGTTCGCACAGACAACACATCGGTGGTCTCTTACATCAACCGCCAGGGGGGTCTGCTCTCGCGCCCCATTTACAGGCTGGCACGCCAGATCCTTCTGTGGTCCCAGGGGAAACTGCTCTCCGTGAAGGCAGTGTACATCCCTGGACACCTCGATCAGGGAGCAGACATCCTGTTGAGGCAGGGGCTGAGGCCCGGGGAATGGAAGCTCCACACCGAGGTGGTGGAGCAGATTTGGAAGAAGTTCGGTTGAGCCCAGGTAGACTTATTTGCGTCTTGAGAGACCTCACAATGTCCCCTGTGGTTCTCCCTCACGCATCCAGCTCCGCTGGGGCTGGATGCTATGGTAAATAAGTGGCCGAGGCTTTGTTTGTACACCTTCCCCCCGATTGCTCTGCTCCCGGGAGTTCTGGAGAGAGTTCGCCGGGACGGGGTTCGTCTCATATTAGTAGCCCCGTACTTGCTGGGCTGGCCATGGTTTGCGGACCTGGTAGCCCTACTCGAAGACTCTCCATGGGAGATTCCCATTCGGTGGGATCTCCTCTCTCAGGCGGGGGGGCACCAATCCAGAGCTCCCTCTACGACGAAATCATATGCTGCTAAGTGGCATTTATTCACTTCATGGTTTGACAGCCGTCAGTTAGACCCAGTCAATTGCCCTGTTGGGCCAGTGCTGGAATTTCTGCAAGAGAGATTTGCTACAGAGTTATCCTCCTCCACTTTAAATTTCTACATGGCTGCTATTGCTGCTCATCACACTCAGGTGGGCAAGCAGTCTCTGGGGAGGAGCCCGTTAGTGACACGTTTCCTCTGGGGTATCAAGAGGATTTGGCTGTGGTTTTAGAGGCCCTTTCGAAAGCTCCCTTAGAAACCCTGGAAGAGATTTATTTGAGATTTCTTACAGTTAAGACTGTATTTATATTAGCCATCTCTTCCTTGAAGAGAGTCGGTGACCTGCAGGCTCTGTCAGTGGCCCCATCATGTCTTGAGTTTGCGCCTGGTATGGCGAGAGCATTTCTGTACCCCAGGCCGGGGTATGTCCCAAAGGTGCCCTCTGTTGTTCCACGGCCAGTCATTCTACAGGCATTCTATCCTCTTCCTTTTCGTGACTCTGACCAGGAAAGCTTAATTGTGTGTGTCCTGTGCGAGCATAGAGTTTCCAACAGAAAAAAAAAAACAAAGCTACACGGAGCTACAATCGCAAACCACTCAAAATACCAGCAGAAGATGATGAGAGAAGGAGGACACTGATGTAGTGGCTCCCTCATCCCATTGGATCCACCCTGGTCAGTCGTCACTCCACCCTCGCCATGGACTTTCTGGATCTCCTCTAAACTCCATCTCTTCACCCCTACGACTCTGTGAAGCTCCTCCTTCCTTCAGGCTCCACTGTGGTCCTCACTTGCTCCATTGCCACTGCAGTTCTCTGGCACCCTGGTTCCTCCTCTGTCACTATGTTGCCAGGACTCTGCCTTGGCCTCCAGATCCTTCAATTTCACAGGGTCTCTCAGTCCAATGGACATCGCCTTGGCCTCATCATTTCCCAGCTTTACCTCTGTCAGTCGGGCTCAAGTTTCCACCATGGCTCCTCCCTCCATCTGTCTGTGCTCATCTCAGACGCTAATTGTTTCTCATGGGGACGTAAGCTATTTTCAACATTTACAGGGGTTAGTCGTGATTTTATTGCCATCCAAATCCAGAATGACGGGTGTTTTTCTCCCACCATCCACGTAAAAATCCCCAGTCAAACTACTTTTTTTTTTCTTGGACAAAAACCAAGGTTGTGTGGTAACTGAATTGCCGTCCGAATCTATATCTTTGAGTTTACAAGAAGAAATCAATTGAAAATTCACAGTTTAAATCTTTTTTGACAACTGCCTATTATACACAATTATATGCATAAAAATATAAGCCAAGCACCTGTCTGCGTCTCCCCAGCTCCACCTAGGTGTGAAGATCCCGTCTCCACTTCCAGCCTCCATCCCATCTGCTCAGCCTTGGCTCCTTGCTCCCTTGTCTCCACCGTGGCCCGTCATCCCACTGGCTCCACCGGGCTCCCTCGTTTCTCTGGCTCCGCCTTGGTCAGCCGTCTATCTGCCTCTGCCACGGGATTCCACTCCTCCGGCTTCACCTCACCCCTCCATCCCTCAAGCTCCGTCTGGCTCCTCCTGTCCTCTGGCTTCACCTTTGTCCTCAGTCACTTCAGCTCTGCCATGGTCTTCCAGGTGCCTGCCTCCGCCTCAGTCATGTGAGCCATCAGCTCTGCCTTGGCCCTCCAGACCCATGGTATCACCCTGGCTCCTTGGCTCTCTAATGTCAGGGTTATTTTCTGTTTTGGTTTAGTTCTATGTTCCATGTTTAATTTGACCCAGTTTCCTTTGTTCCCATTTTCCTCCACATTTGTTTACATATTTACTCAGTTCTCTCACCTATTCTGATTTTGTTAATCATCTGTCTATTTAAAGGGATAGTTCACCCAAAACTGAAAATTAGCCCATGATTTACTCACCCTCAGGGCATCCTAGGCGTATCTGACATTCCTCTTTCAGATGAACACAATCGCAGTTATATTTAAAATTGTCCTGGCTCTTCCAAGCTTTATAATGGCAGTGAATGGTGCCCCTGTTTTTGAAGCCTAAAAAACTGCATCAATCCATCATAAAACTACTCCACACAGCTCCGGGGTGTTAATCCTGCATTTTGTGCTTGATCCTGCACAACACTTTACAGCTTTTTTAATGGGCTCCATCATCTTAAGAGATAAAATGCAAGACATAAATCCATTTCAACTATTGCACATCTATTTTCCTATTTTTAAGCTGGAGATTTAAATAATCAAATAATAAATAGGATAGTATTAAATATGAATTTATTGTCATTATTCCAAGCATATGACATTTTATTTACAGCAGACAATCATACGACTGGCTACGTGAGCAGCACGTTCGTAGGATCACAGAACATGAGTGTAACAACGCTCGTAGTCACGGGAAGAAGGAGACGGGAACCGGCGAACATTCAAACAAAAGTTTAATAATAAAATAAACACAAAACAGCGCGACAGCCCCTCGTGGACGACTGTCGCGCACAAACAAAACCAAAACACAAAATAAAGTCCAGGCCTGGTCCTCTCTCGTCCAACACTGTCGTCACTCCTGCTTTTATCCTTCCGGAGCTCCTCCGTGGGACTCGAGACCAGTGAGTGGCGCAAGTGTCGCGCATTAGCATTTCCCCCACCGGCCTCACTCCGTTCCCACGGCTCTCGGCCCCGCCCCTCTCGTCACAATGAGTTTTTTACAGACGTCAACGTGAGAAAAATTTACCATCTGAATCAGGCTTAAGACTGATTACCACTTGGTTAACTGCTAGTCGGTCAAACTAGTTCTTAAGACACAGTCTTAACATCGTGACTAAGGGTGTATTCACACCAGGAAATCCACTAGTTCTCTTGCTTTGGTCCGGACCAAATACATTGTTGATTTTTTTTGTTTGGTGTGGTTCGCTTTAACACTGCCCTTTTGCAAGTGAACCAGAAATTGTAAACAAAACCACGTGTGTGCTAAGGTCATCCATTCATTGGACAGAAATTCTCAAGCGTACCAGAGTTCATTTGGAACCGGACCGAGACCACCTCTTCAGCTGGGTCTCGGTGCGATTGTTTGGTCCGCACACGAGTGTGATTGTTGTATTCACACCTGCCCCAAAAGATCCGCACCAAAGTGGGAAACGAACTTGAGTTTGATTCAATCGAACCAAACAAGACGTGTGAATACACCCTTAGTTTATGTAACTGGTTCCTGTTCTGCAGAACTAACTGACAGGTTGCTATCAAAATACTGAATATGGGTAGAGAACAGAGTGCTGGATAATTTTTTAACAGACTTTGAATAAAGCTGCCTGCAGAACTGAAAGCCAATCAGAGAATCAGTCAGTGATGGGGAAAAAGGCATAAATGGTTGATGAAGAGATGCAAGTAAGGTGCTTCTTAATACATCATGCTTCATAAAACTGTGACCAGACGTCACAATATAAAGACAGTCCTCTCAGACTCCTCTCCCAAACAGCAAGGCCTACATTTTTATAGAGTTGCATGGTTTCACATTTTTTAAGCTCAGTTGTACTACTCAAAATCTTGTTAAACTTGTTAAACATTTTCTCATAATATTCTTTGAGTTGGACATAGGAACTTGTTACTTTTAATGAATCTGATCCGTTTCCAGATTCCAGATGGCAGTACTTACAATAACAGCCTTTTTTCACAGTGGTAATTAATTGTGAAATTATACCAGTTAAACAACTGACAACTTCATACCAAATACTGTGAAAATCAGGCTTATGCATATGTAAGTGGAGTGCAATATCCAACCTACATCAGAATGAAAATCCCAGCTAATGTGGGCCAAATACAAATTTACACTGAACAAACATATCTGCTGGTCTTGGTAAACAGAAATCTAGGAATCACTGTAAACAGATAAGCTGGACTCAAATGACTTTATAGTAAAGAGTGTTTCTACTGAGAAATGAGCGTTGTTGTAATTAAATATGTCATAAAAATGTCTAGAGCTCAACTGAATTTGTTCTAGCTCATCAGATGTAATGCTGTGTAATCCTATCTGAGTTTTTCATACAGAAGGTCATGTGAACTCCTTTATAAAAAAAGGTCAGATTTCCTTGCTTCCATTGAAGCATACAAGATGCTGTTTGGGATGTTGTCAGATCAAGCTGGATAAGATGGAGCATCAGGTTTTGTCCATGCAGTTCCAGTGCTGAGGTCATAGCAAAAAAGTAGGAGGAGGAGGAGACATTCTCAAATCCAAAATTAGAAAAATACAAAATCAATAATTCTGGCCTTAGACTTTAGATTCCACTTTATCAGTGGTGGAAAGAGTAAAGAAAATTTGTACTTAAGTACAAGTACTGTTACACTGCTGAAATAATACTCAATTACAAGTAAAAGTACTGGTGTCAAAACAGTACTTAAGTAAAAGTACAAAGTACTCCTCTCAAAAACTACTCAGAGTACTAGTTACTAGTTACTTTTTAGCCGGCGATATTTAATGAATTACCAAAAATATTAATATCAAAGATATATGTAGATAATAGCTACTTTGAACAAAACCCACTTTTATCTTATTGACAAAGTACGTGAATTAGTGGTCATGATACAGGAATTTCTAACTTCAATACCTTGAAAAATATCAATATCAAAGTACCAGTGAACCGGAAGTTACAACTGACTTCAGTGTTGTGATGTATTTCCAAGTGAAACGGAATATTGAATAATGGGCGGGGATTTATTTTGGTGCACCTCCACTCCACCTTCCGGGTTTGATGAAGGCCCGCCTTCCGAAAAACGAAATATGTTGTGATTGGTTAGCTGTCCCAGTGCATTGTGACTGGCAAACAGATTAGACAGTGTTTCAGTACTGCCCCGCCCCTTGCCAAAGCAGCCAGTTCCGTCTGCTCTGGTATAATTAAGGATGGCATCAATATTGCCATATCAATCTGAGCCGGATTCAGACCCCGAGAATATTGAACAAGAGGATCGCGCTGAACCTTTGCACGCATGCACGGATATTGCAAGACATATTAGAGTGGTAACGTTATTTTTGTTTTTTTTGGCTAAATCATGTTTTAGATAGGATGTCAACAACCGCTTAAAAACAACTGCATTTACTATGTACAGATAAGTGCAACGGTAATATGTATTACATCGCGGAAACAGCATACAATTTATACTTTGAAACGTAAATAACATACACAACAACAAATAAAGCAGCACACTTACAGGCTGTGATACAGATACAGCAGATTTCCCCGACAAAGTGGGAACTGCTCTGTCTTTTAGCAAAAACCTTTTGGTGAAACTAGCACTGTACTCCCTCATGACTCCCCTCAAAACTTGATGCTACAGTAGCACTTCTTCGTCGTCATCTTGTCTGAACCACTCAACCAAGCGTTCTAAACACGACCTCGCCCCTTCCCACCCCCCAACCATTCGAATTTTCGTAGGCGGGATTTATTTGAATGATATTCTAATGGGCCGCTTTGTGACATCACAAACCCCGGAAAACAACGCTGTAGTCCAAACGAGC
>NW_015539859.1:216296-221486 GCF_001515605.1 Sinocyclocheilus anshuiensis
TGTGGAGGCTCCTATGTTCGTTGGTGCATTCCAACACACGACACTTGTAATGCTTCTTTGGCACTGTCATTGTTATCTCCAGCAGCTACAGCAAGAAAACCGTAATGGCGGACTGCTGCTGCTCACTCAGGGCTGTGTCTATGCTAATAGGGCCGCTTTGTGACATCACAAACCCCGGAAAACAACGCTGTAGTCCAAACGAGCTGTTCGTTGTCGTTTTTGAAAAGGGATTTTTAAAAAATGAAATATCTCCCTTTGGAGTGGACTTTGAGATTTGTAACTTTGTAAACCTTTTTATGCCTAAACATGCACACTGACTAAAATTCAAAAAGTGAAAAAGCATAATAGGAATATTAAGAATATCTGCTTGTTATGTCTGATATCATGCTTCACCGCTTCTGGGTCCTAACGCTCTGCCAGACACCCCCCAAAAAAACAACAAACTGTGCATATTAGGGCTGTGCAATTAACCGAAAAACGATTTCGATTTTGGCCTCCAACGATTAGGAAAATACAATAATTGAGATAAAACTATTATTACGCCCCCATTCCACCCCCTTTTCCAGCGCTGCGCTTTCGTTCCTCCATAAAAGCCCAATTTCACATGCTGGCTGCTGAGATAGTATTCTCAAGTGAAATGAGTAGAGGCTTGGACCAAGAAACAGCAGTCCTTACATCATGACTTAACAAGAGGATTCTCCCGAAGCCGTCAAACTGACGTCATCAGAGCGAGAACGCCATTTCAGAGCGGATGCGACGGCAGACAATTTTTTTTTCAGTGTATTGACTTGCATGGTTCAATTGTTCGCCACAAGACTAGTAATGTGCACTAAAAAAGTAAGTAGGGTAATTTTTGATTTCATGACGACCAATCATTTTGAATACAATTGGCAAAACTACCACATACTGTATACTGCCATACAGATATTTGAATTCTTTTTTTTTTTTTGTCCATCCATTTTTTCAAGGCACTCATTATTTCAAGCTTTGAACATCGCGATTGCACACAATCTGCGCACAAGCAAAATCGGAGTGAGAGGACAGGCAGTTCATTTGTATAAGTTAGGCCTATTTGAGAGCTCGCATCCAGTTTTTTGTGATTACATGATTGTGTTCTCATGTTACAATAAAGTGCTCGCCACATTTGCGCGGGAATTATTAAAATTATGTGGAATACCTGCAATCCCGCGCGGATATTCAGACTCTGTAACTGACAGGAGGCGGATGCCTGTAACTCACTGTCGGAGAGGAGAGAGAGACGCAGCTTGTATCGGTGTATATTCGGTAGATAGCCAACTGTGGAAAATGAGTACCGTGTCAGATATTTCAGTATCGGTATCAAAATATAGATATTTATGATAACACTACCATGTAGTTTGTTTCTCCAAGCTTCGAGTCCATATATTACGCTGAGCTCCCTCGCTGTCCGATCAGCTCTTCACCTGCTACAGCAGCGGCTTTTCCCGCTTCAGATATCAGGGCTTTTATTGGTCCGTTTACGATCGGATATCTTTATGGCTACTGAAGTGCAGTCAAAGGTTTGAATATCAATTCAAATTGTGGGCGTACTCAATAACGAACTATGATTTAAAAGTAACGAAGTAGATTATTTGGCTTCATTTGTACTTAAGTGCAAGTAAAAGTACAGCTTTAAAAATATACTCAAAAAAGTACAAGTACCCGAAAAAACTACTTAATTACAGTAACGTGAGTAGTTGTAATTCGTTACCTCCACCACTGCACTTTATATTAATGCATTACATTTAAGATGAGCATGTTTGTGGAGACAGAGAGCTGTTTGTTTACGCGCTCTGTACTCTAATCTGTTGCATCATTACGTAATGTACCAAAAGAAGAAACTGGAGATATTTCATCCTTCTGGCCTATTGTTTCTGTCCCTGTTTCAAATTACATGCATTGACAAAAAATTTTGTTTTACAAAAAATTGGAGAATGGAGAAAAATATGGAGAAGGTAAGAAAATACCATGGTTTGAATTTTGAGGCAATGAGTTTCCTCTCAAGTTCACTGATATCTTCAGGTCCAGTGGCTGCAAGCTTTAATACTGAAAAATCAAACGTTGCCCAAAGAACACAAAAAAAATATCCATAGCCATGTTTTTTATGCCCCACAGTGATATTTAATATGGCATGTTATTATATTGGCATGAACCCAAAGAATACCAGACGTTCAGTTCAACCTGTGAAACATATTCCTGAGATAAATTTATGATTGTTGTGCCCTCAGTCAAGAAAGTCCAAAAGATTACACCAAAATATCTTAAGGACTGAAGATTATTTTCAACTATGTGAAGGATACATCATTTTTGTGTCCTGAAGAAACAAAATCTGATATTTATGCATCTGGGTCCTGGGTTTTGTCATAGTGTTGAACATTAGCTGAAACCAGATCTTCCTACAAAGTACCAACATCCAGTTTCAATACCCAAAGCAGACAATGCAACATAATATCAGTTTGACTGAACCCATTCTTCACTGGAGTTCATCACAAGCTTTCCAAGTTTTAATTTTTTAGTAATAATATACTTTGGTGCTCCTCCTGGACCAGACCTCCAAATATATAAAGGTTCCAGATTTCTTGTGTTCTTCTACTCCTCACTTCATCTTTTATCTCTTCCCTTTTGCTTAATGTATGAACAGGATTTCTCTGAATATTTTGATGTGGCCTGCAATGGGCAACTTCAACTAGAAGAGAAAAATAAATCAATACATAATTGAAATGTCTTGGAGCAATGTACAACAGAGACATTTTGTTTTTGACTAATGAGGTTTGTTTGGGGGCTTACGCATGCTCGCTTTCTGTTTCATTACTGTTCAAACTATTTAAACATTTTGAGAATCTGTTGGCTATTTTCAAATCTCAAAGCTGTTGCATATTAAATAAATATTTAATAATTCTGTCATTATTTACTCAAGTCATTCCAAAGCCATATGTTTTTTTTTTTTTCTTAATGCAGCTTGTTTTCCATACAATGTCCCATGCAGGACAAAAAAAGTCCTGTATGTATGTGTCAGGACTGTATTTCTAAGCCTCGTTTTCAGGTTCTCCCTTGTCTTGGTCCCTGGTTTTGTTCCCCTGCCTGTCTCTGGATTACCCTTTCCCTGTTGCTTTTGTTTGGACTGATTTCCCATGTTATCAGAATCAGAATCAGATTTAGCTTTATTCGCCAAGTGTGCGCAAACTGGCTAAACTGTTCCTTTAAGATTGCATTTAAGTCAAATCCCCATCAGGTATTCAGCTTAACTGAACATAGAATGTTTTGACTCTACATGCTTTTTCTTTCTCTTTTCCTCTTTAATTTGATATGCGTAAGCATGATTTGCCTAGCTGGTGTTCCTTCTGCAGGGTAAATACAGCTTCATTTCACACCTCCTAATCCAATTTCACACTGTTCATAGGGTCATGAAGAGAGAGACTGCCATGCCACAATCTCTCTTCGCCCATTAAATGTTCTCTTTCTTTCCCTCCCCACTCCTCTGCTGGACTAGTCCAGAGTTGAGTGGGTTTTGGAGACACAGGGCTGGTTGTGTGGTTTGGAGTACATGTGTAGGAAACTCGAGAAAGTAAAGACACTGGTTTAACTGAAGGTCAAGTGAGCAGGATACTGGTGAGGCCAAAGCAGGTTAGCTCTCAGACTTAACACATAATGGCCACAGGATTAACATTCTTCAAACAAATGAAGATATGAGTTGTGTTCATCACAAATGTGAGCAAGGACATCATACGAGTCTTTGGAGCCACATGTGGAAAAATCACAATGATCAGTTCCCTTTCGATACTTCACTCGTACTGCGTCGCTAGACACTGTGGGAAAACTCCTTTTTCTCCGATACTGAAGTCTTTTTTAATAACGCAGTGTAACTGCACGGCCATTGGTTCATGCAGTGAGATAAAAAATTAGCCAATGGCGAGGCAGCGGAGCTGCACGAGCCTATGGCCACGAAGCCCGCCAGAGCCCACCAATCTGGGAGGGGCCATCTGGCTATATGAAGCAAGCAAGGATCAGCAATACACTTCTTCTAACAAGCGGTTTGATCTTTTTACGCAGATCGGATGAGAATGAAAACTTCCTCTTCCACTCACGAGTATCATGTCCCCACATGGCGACCTACCACTCGAGTCAATCCAACCCCTTGCCACGCGGGCCGAGGCCTGGCAGGCCATCCCCGGAGTGTCAGGTTGGGGTTTGGGGGATAATAAAACGAGGTTACTCACTTCAATTCGCTCAAAGACCCCCCGCGATTCAGCGGTTTGGCAGGACATGCAGCGGCACCGTCTCAGTCTCTGTCCGGCGCTGGTGAAATGCTGAAGGTGAGGTACTGTGACTACTGTAAGGGAGTGAATCACAGCGCACGCTCTCTCTCAAAATACGCAAATGTCTTCAAATCACATCGCGTCTGCACTATAAGCAAGCTGCACGCTGCACAGTTGACACAGGAATTGTCACTTGCAAAATCGAGGCAGTGTCACATCGTCACTAAAATGCAATTATAAATTGCATTACTTTTTAATTCTTGCCAGTGTTTAACCTTTCAGCGCTCGTGCGCTCTCCTGGAGACCGTGCACTCATGCACACTCGCAGCGCACACACATAACGCCAGGTTCACATTACTTTGTTTGCAGTGCGTATGTGGTGCGTATTTTTTCCACGCTCATGTTAACGCCAGGTTCACATTACTCCGTTTGCAGTGCGAATGTGGTGCATATTTTTCCCGTGCTCCTGTTAACGGATTAATAAAGCGTGCACACTGCACACGTTTGCGGTTCAGCAGTGCGTTCCACGAGCGGTGCATCTGCAGCAGTGCAGAGATAGTTTCTGCACCGAGTCTATTTTTGCTGCGCTGCAAGCACTGAATTAAAGTAACAGCGCATTGTTTGCAGTAAATATGAACATGGATTGACACGAAAAGTAAGAAAAGTAGTTTAAATGTTTTGCCACTTGCTTGAGCAAATTGATATAAAAATCTAGAAGTAAATGCAAAAGTAAAACGGATTGAATAATGTGTTGCTTATATTTATTGTTTAAACATGTCTGTTAAAGATTGTATTACTGTACTGTTTAAAAAAGTATTGCAATGCTGAAAAAGCATTTTCAGTGACAATGTTTGGATTTTAAATCAAAATAATGGATAAATGTTGTGTTTGTGGTAAACAGCCACGGATCAGTAGC
>NW_015539859.1:221926-224922 GCF_001515605.1 Sinocyclocheilus anshuiensis
GGCGATCGGTGATCGGCCTCAAAAATCCTGATCGGAGCACCCCTATTAGATTCGCCTGCTGTGTAAAAGTTAGATGCTTGTCAATCTCACTGCCAAAATATGTAAAGGCCTCAACCTGTTCCACTACCTGCCCTCCCAGCCAAAGTGGTTCAGATAGAGGATGAACAGTATTAAATGAACGAAAGCTCCCACAACACAACTCTTTAGTCTTACTAATATTTAACTCCAGCAAACTTTCTTGGAACCACAGGATCATAGACTCAACAAATTGCCTATAAGGGATTGCTCATCTGTCATATAAGCCAGATGACATTGTCCGTCAATGGTGTGACTGTGGAGAGGGTGAGCAGCACCAAGTTCCTGGGTCCACCAAAGCCATGTCATCAGCATATTTCAAAAGTGACAAACCATTGATATCACACTTAATTTAGTACTGACCCCTTCAAAAATCCATGCTAGCAGTGCTAATTGAACATGTAATTTACCTTGACACTCCAACTGCCTAAAGCAGGAACAATAAATCTAAAAATCATTGTTCAGTTATTTGTACAACTGTGATTTCAACTTATTCTGCCCTGGCAATGGTGTTCTGAACCATGCGTTAACAGATAGCTAACAGAAATAAAGCTCCATCACACGTTCTTCGTTGTGCTTATGTGATGCACACTTTACTTTACTGTAAAACTGAAAGAAACATAAAAGATACAAATTACAAAGTGATTTACAAATATCATTTTTTCAATATGAAATGTATAACTTACGGTCGTATCTACTCCAAAGGATTAGATCATAAACAATGACGTACATCCAAAATGCAGATCACAGAAAACGAGTATCTTCTTCTGTTTTACGTGCTTCCTGTTGCGTTCTATTTAGTAGTGTAATAATATTTTTCACCACAAGGTGTCACACACGAACTACTTACACAAATCAAAATACAACTTCCAAAGAGAAATACTGCACAGAACACTCCCCGCCTGGTATAACTTGTGTTATAGCACTATGCATTCCGATTACTTGACAAAAGTAAGACAACATCACATATAGGTCTTAAGTACTCTCTGACAACCCCCTGCTTAGCCGTCTTCACCATAACCTTACGAATTTTCCCATCAGATGAGGCTACAGTCTTTGAGACCAATTGGCCACTCACTGCGCTTAGCCTCCCCATCTTTCAACAGAACTACGTCTCCTTCCTGAATACTATCTCTCTCCTCTGTCCATTTCCTTCTGGGTTGCAAGGTAGACAAGTACTCCTGCCTCCATCGCTTCCAGAATGAATCCGCCAACATCTGGACTTGATGCCATTGATTTTTGTGCAGGTGATCTAACTCAAAATTTCCTGGAGGAGCTGGAGCAACACTCGCCTTCTGAGTTAAAAGCATTGCTGGTGAGAGCACTTGGAGCATGCTTGCATCTTTTGAAATTGGGGTTAAGGATCGGGAATTCATAATGGCCATGACTTCTGCCATTAAAGTTGTTAAGACCTCATGCGTGAGTCTTGTGGGAGTTTTCATCAAGAGAGCCTCCAGAATACGTCTGGCAATCCCGATCATTCTTTCCCACACTCCTTCCATATGGGAGGAATGTGGAGCATTAAATGTCCAAGTGCAGCCTTGATTCTGCAAGAAGCCTTTCAACTCTGTCGATTTGGAGTTCTTTGACTGCTCCAATAAAATTCGTCCCCATCAGAACAAAAGTGCTTCACTGGTCCTCTGACGGCCAAGAAGCGACGCAAAGCACAAATAAAGCTTGATGCTGATAGGGACTCCACAACCTCCAAGTGAACTGCTCTGGTACTCAAGCAACTAAATATAATAATAATAATAAATTTTATTTAAAGGCGCCTTTCAGAGCACTCAAGGACACCGTACAATTGAGTGATAATCATAAAATCAAGACAACAATACAACAAACAACAACTATTAACTTAAAATAATTTAAAATTTATCAGAGAAAGCTAATTTAAACAAGTAAGTTTTAAGAAATGATTTAAAAGTAGTCAGACAGTCACTTTCTCGTATAGATTGTGCGAGAGAATTCCAGAGACTAGGAGCAGCAAAACTAAATGACCTAGACCCCAGTGACTAAACGAATAGAAGGTACAACAAGGGAAATAGATGAAGAAGGTCTTTGAGATCTTTGGCTCTCTCACTAGATGGAAAAGCTTCCATCACCGAAGCACTGTTGGAGGCCACTTTATGCAGATTCAAGCTTGACTTTGATAACATTGTTTGTGTGCGCTTTAGGAGATTAATGGCTTTTCTTTCAGTAGGGACAGATGTGATGCCATCGTCAACATAGAAGTTGCATAACACAAAGTCCTTAGCATCCGTTCCACACTCTGCTTCACCAAGTTCTGCTGCTCGTCTTAAGGCATATATAGCGACCGCTGGCGAAGGACTATTGCAGAAGACGTGAACAGTCATTCTGTAGTCAATGATCTCCTTTTCTGCACAGCTGTCCTTGTGCCAAAGGAAGCGAAGATAGTTGTGATGCTGCTCTTTTACTTTGAAACAATAGAACATCTGTTCTATGTCCGCCATCACAGCTACTTTCTCCCTACGGAAGCGCAACAGCACACCCAAAAGCATGTTGTTGAGATCAGACCTCTTTGTTCATTGTCTAGAAAGACTTTATCCTCCACAGATAGAGCTACTTTATCATCCTCTGGAGACCTGAAGAAAACATTTTCCTTCAAACTCTTTGAATAGCTCTCATTAGATTTGAGAGAACATGGTGGGTCGGGTAAATATGCCAAAAGAGGTGACTCACCCCATTCTACAACGTTAATGTCCTTCGTGCACGAAGAGAAGAATGAAGTTCGCCCATTGAGAAGTATGTTAGTCTTGTAAGTGTTCACGCTGGATTGACGATGAATGCCATCAAGGCAAATTTCTCCCACTATCACCCAGCCCAGGTCTAAGCGCTGAGCATATGGTGTGTTGTGGGGTCCATTGCGTTGTTCACGCACTTTGTGCACACTAAGAACATCA
>NW_015539859.1:225823-239622 GCF_001515605.1 Sinocyclocheilus anshuiensis
CACGAAGAGAAGAATGAAGTTCGCCCATTGAGAAGTATGTTAGTCTTGTAAGTGTTCACGCTGGATTGACGATGAATGCCATCAAGGCAAATTTCTCCCACTATCACCCAGCCCAGGTCTAAGCGCTGAGCATATGGTGTGTTGTGGGGTCCATTGCGTTGTTCACGCACTTTGTGCATACTAAGAACATCTCGCCCCAAGAGGAGAAGGATAGGAGCACCAGGATCTAAAGACAGGATTTTATCTGACACCGCAGTGAGGTGGGGAAAACGCATAGCTACCTCAGGTGTAGGAATTTCAGATCTATCGTCTGGTAAGGTGTTACACTCTATCAAGGGTGGAAGAGCAACTACTGTTTTCCTATCAAGCGATTCAACAGAGAATCCACTTGCTTTCCTCCCCGCCGTAGACACTATGCCTGAACACGTCTTCAATGTGTAAGGGGAAGAACTGCTAACAATGTTGAACAGATCAAAGAACTGTGACTTCACCAATGATCTATTACTCTGTTCGTCCAGTACAGCATAAATGCGTTTGGCTCTTTCATGTTGATTAGAGGGATAAACATTTACGAGACAAATCTTCGAACACGACTTGGGCTTACTAGCATCTCCGCAAATCTCAGTGCACTTGTTGTTGACCTCAGCAGTGTTCTCATCTGTTTTTTCCATGATTTGATCTGCTGTTGATACAGATACTTCAATGGACCACGGAGCCGGACCCGGATGCATGGCTGCAATGTGTCGGTCACTGTCGCATTCTCTGCACTTAACAGAGGCTTTGCAGTCTCTTGCAACATGCCCAGTGGAAGCACAACATCTAAAACAGATTAACTTTTCCTTCAGATGTGCTTTTCGTTCATCCAGGTGTTTGCTCCTGAACGTGCGACACTTTTGAAGTGGATGAGGTTTATTGTGTATGGTGCAAAGCTTGTCTGGGTCTACATTCTTGTCTGAGTTTCTTTCTTGGTTTGGTCGTGCAGCCATTATTTCTGTTTTCTTGACAAAGACGGAAGTTCTGTTACTCGACCTGGCAGCTCTGTCGAATTTTGTGTTGTTCGAGTAGCCAGTTGAAGCAAAGGCAAAGCTAGGGTCGTTTCTAGTTTTTGCTTGTCTACAAACATATTCAACAAAGAAGCTGAAAGGAGGAAAATATACGTTATGGTCTTCTTTGTACTTGGAACCTTGCGTAATCCATTTGTCTTGAAGACTGAATGGGAGTTTTTCTACAATGGGGTTGACTCCCCGCGCTGTGTCAAGGTAAGCAAATCCAGGTAAACGACCACTCTCTTTTGCTGACTGCAGCTCAAGCAGCAAATCTCCAATGTCTCTCAGACGATGGGTGTCTTTGTTTGTGATGCGAGGAAACGCGTCAAGTCTCTTTAACATCGCCTGCTCGATGACCTCTGGACATCCGTAGCAGTCTTCCAGACGACGCCATATCATTCGAACTCCTAAGGCAGGATTACTGACATGAACTGATTTGATTCGTTTAGCATGATTAGATGAATCAGGACCAAGCCATCTGACGAGAAGGTCAATCTCCTCTCTACTAGCTATATTGAGTTCACTAGTTACAGCTCGAAAAGACGTTTTCCACGCCCAGTAATTTTCCGGACAGTCATCAAATTGGAACAAGCCAGAACTCACTATTTCCTTTTTCAACAAATATGTAGTGAAGTCCCATCAAGCGATTCAACAGAGAATCCATTTAATTTCCTCCCCGCCGTAGACACTATGCCTGAACACGTCTTCAATATGTAAGGGGAAGAACTGCTAACAATGTTGAACAGATCAAAGAACTATGACTTAACCAATGATCTATTACTCTGTTCATCCAGTACAGCATAAATGCGTTTGGCTCTTTCACGTTGATTAGAGGGATAAACATTTACGAGACAAATCTTCGAACACGACTTGGGCTTACTAGCATCTCCGCAAATCTCAGTGCACTTGTTGTTGACCTCAGCAGTGTCCTCATCTGTTTTTTCCATGATTTGATCTGCTGTTGTTACAGATGCTTCAATGGACCACGGAGCAGGACCCGGATGCATGGCTGCAATGTGTCGGTCACTGTCGCATTCTCTACACTTAACAGAGGCTTTGCAGTCTCTTGCAACATGCCCAGTGGAAGCACAACATCTAAAACAGATGAACTTTTCCTTCAGATGTGCTTTTCGTTCATCCAGGTGTTTGCTCCTGAACGTGCGACACTTTTGAAGTGGATGAGGTTTATTGTGTATGGTGCAAAGCTTGTCTGGGTCTACATTCTTGTCTGAGTTTCTGTCTTGGTTTGGTCGTGCAGTCATTATTTCTGTTTTCTTGACAAAGACGGAAGTTCTGCTACTCGACCTGGCAGCTCCGTCAGATTTTGTGTTATTCGAGTAGCCAGTTGAAGCAAGGGCAAAACTAGGGTCGTTTCTAGTTTTTGCTTGTCTACAAACATATTCAACAAAGAAGCTGAAAGGAGGAAAATATACGTTATGGTCTTCTTTGTACTTGGAACCTTGCGTAATCCATTTGTCTTGAAGACTGAATGGGAGTTTTTCTACAATGGGGTTGACTCCCCGCGCTGTGTCAAGGTAAGCAAGTCCAGGTAAACGACCACTCTCTTTTGCTGACTGCAGCTCAAGCAGCAAATCTCCAAGGTCTCTCAGACGATGGGTGTCTTTGTTTGTGATGCGAGGAAATGCGTCAAGTCTCTTTAACATTGCCTACTCAATGACCTCTGGACATCCGTAGCAGTCTTCCAGACGACGCCATATCATTCGAACTCCTAAGGCAGGATTACTGACATGAACTGATTTGATTCGTTTAGCATGATTAGACGAATCAGGACCAAGCCATCTGACGAGAAGGTCAATCTCCTCTCTACTAGCTATATTGAGTTCACTAGTTACAGCTCGAAAAGACGTTTCCCACACCCAGTAATTTTCCGGACAGTCATCAAATTGGAACAAGCCAGAACTCACTATTTCCTTTTTCAACAAATATGTAGTGAAGTCATTTGCATGTGGTGGTGGTGCTGGAGTAAAGCACTCAGCCGGGACTTGAGAAGGCAGGCCTGAGTCACGCTGCATTCATACTGGATAGTTTTGATGCCTTACTTCATCAGCTCCATCAAATGGCTCAACTTTTACATTTGAACGAGAACACTGGAAGTCGTGTTGAAACGTCTGTTCCTGTCTCATAGGAATCGTCTCCGCATTCGATTCCTCCTTCACCCTTGGAGGGAGAGAACTTAGTGAGCCTGCAACATAACTCCGCGTCACATAACTTGAACCCTCACTTGTATGTTGTGAATTAGGAGTCAGATTAGGAGCATTTTGTAGCTGAGAATGTTTCTGCACATACTCTTTGGTGCGTTCAGCTCTACTTGAGATGCACGTTTCTTTTTCTAGGTCGACACTAGCTCCGTCTTCTCTATAAACTGCAGCTTCGTAAACGTCTGCCTCTGTAGACGCTGCTACAGCTTCTTTCTGCAGTTGTAACACGTATAAATCAGCCTCAACCTCTGCTTTTCTGCGAGCTGTCTCAGCTAGTGCTTTCTGTTGATGCTATTCGATTTGAGCTCTTTCTCTCATCATGATGGCTTCCTTCTCTGCATAAGAGGCTTTTACTTTGCTTGCTGCTGCTTTGGCTCTTGCTGTGGTCGCAGCTGCACTAGCCAAAGATCTACTTGAACGATGTGATCTGCTTGACCGTGATCTTGTTTCTAGATGTTGGTCAGCTTCCTCTTCTTTCCTGCGAGGCTGTGACTCATCCATCTTGATATTGTAACATTAAATGTAAGCTGGATTAAATCCTGTTTGTTTGTCTTCACCCGCCGTGCAGTCGACCTTTTACTATTCTGCCCTGGCAATGGTGTTCTGAACCATGCGTTGACAGATAGCTAACAGAAATAAAGCTCCATCACACGTTCTTCGTTGTGCTTCTGTGATGCACACTTTACTGTAAAACTGAAAGAAACATAAAAGATACAAATTACAAAGTGATTTACAAATATCATGGATATTTTCACATTCACAAACATCCACTTACATAATCAAACAACTAAATAAACAACCGATTTATGGTAAGAACATGTGCTTGAAGAAAAAAGGATTGCGCAGCTTCATTAGCATATTAGCCGTCAGATCGCGCTATATTCCAGAATCAAACATCGATCTCTAAACATTTTAATAACAACCAGCTTTTAATTAAACTAACACAACATTATTGCAGTTGTTTTCAATATGAAATGTATAACTTACGGTCGTATCTACTCCAAGGATTAGACCGCAAACAATCATGTACATCCAAAACGCAGATCACAGAAAACGAGTATCTTCTTCTACTGTCTTACGTGCTTCCTGTTGTGTTCTATTTAGTAGTGTAATAATATTTTTTACCACAAGGTGTCACACACAAACTACTTACACAAATCAAAATACAACTTCCAAAGAGAAATACTGCACAGAACACAACTTACTTTTCAATATTAAGACTGTGACAGTTGTAGTTGTTTATCTTGTTGACGCTGCATTATGGTAGACTTTTGGTTGAAAATGTAGTGAAAAATCAGTTTTCAAACTGTCTTCTTAACCCACTAATGACTGATTTATCATTTGTGCTGTCATGTCAGAATTCGGACATCACAGTCACAGTGACTTATATATAATCAAACTATAAATATGTGAAAATGTACTCAGCAAATTTTAAGTACTGCACAAAAGTCTGTGAGCAAAACCACCCAAGACATCGGAACAGAGTGTGTTGACTGACATTTTAACAGATCAGGCATAAGAACTGCGTACATAGCTGGAAACACCAGCACGCCACCGCTGAAGGATTGTGATCATATTTTGGTCAGGTCAGAATGTTTGATATGCGCACCAAGCATTTATTTGACCAAAAATACAGTAAAAGCAGTGGTCTTTGTGAGAGTTCTGAATGCAGTACATCTGGATTACATTCATACTTCACACATTCATACTATATAGAATTTACTTTTCAATGATTACAAAGTACTTACAAGAAGTATCTACTAATGGAGCCTTACTGTAACCAGGGTTGTAAACTCTCACACACTCATCTCTATCTAATGCTGCCCAACTAAATTTCATGCCAAATAACAATACAATGCTAAATAAATCGGTTACACTTTATTTCGATAGTCCACTTTAGACATTCTACTAACTATAAGTAACTTTGTAACTACATGTCAACTACATGTCAACTAATTCTCATTCATTTGCAACTACATGTCTACTAACTCTCAGAGTAGACTGTTAGGGTAGGTTTAGGGTTAGTAGAATAAGTTGACAAAGAAAATGTTAGAAGATATTAAGCAGACAGTCTACTAATACTCTACTAACTGCTAGTTGACATGTAGTTGCAAAGTTACTTACTGTTAATAGAATGTCTAAAGTGGACTATCGAAATAAAGTGTTACCAATAAATCAATAAGAATGCTCATAGGATTTGATTGATTGGTCTAAAACAGATGTTCTTAAGATTAAGCAGTAAGATTCTACACCAATCAAACTTCTTCCTGCACTTCGCAAGGTGACTACTACAGAGACAGCTGTCTACAGTATGGAGAACATGAAGTGACAGCAGTTTGTGCTCCCAAACCAGGGCATGAAACTAACACCTGGTAAATTTGGTCACAGGCCACTCTGATGGGTGATAATTTCATTGTGGATATATGTGCACTCTTACAGTAGTAAAAAAACATGTTTGTAAGACACACTTGAAAACTGGAAAAGGCCACAGAGTAAACTTAAAGAGGCATATATTCGTAGAGTTTCATTTGGACTGTTTATGGCATCAGGTGCCAACAGAATGCCTGTGTGTTTAAGCCGCTCGAGAGATGCAGTCCACCAACAGATGATATCACTGCAATTTCACAGTCACGACGATGGATGTAGATGAGCTGCTACTGCTTTACATTTGCAAGGATACCAAAGAAAAACAGATGCATATGGGCACATGAAATTCTTCAAAGACAAGAAGAGTTTCACTGGGAGAATCCATCACTCTATTGAGAGAGTTGTCATCTTTTGAAGACAAATGTGATGCATACAGCATCACTTTGATAGTATCCTGGACATTGTGAAAAAGAACATCAGCAAGAGCCAATTTTGCTATTTTGCCACCCCAATTATAAAATCCTGGACCTGTGGTGTTCCCATTGGCAGTGGCCTCTTTCAGCAGGATAATGCACCCTGCCACACTGCAAAATGGTTTAAGGAATGTGACAGAGCTCAAAGTGTTGCCTTGGCCTCCAAATTCCCCAGATCTCAATTTGATTGAGCATCTATGGGATGTGCTGGACTAACAGATCTGATCGATAAAGGCTTCACCTCACAACTTGCAGGAATTAAAGGATCTGCTGCTAATGTTTTGGTGGCAATACCACAGGACATGTTCAGAGGTCTTGTGGAGTCCATGTCTCCACACATCAGAGATGTTTTGACAGCTTGAGGGGGACCTAAACAATATTAGGCGAGTGGATTTAATGTTGTGGCTGATCAGTGTAATACTCAGAACTGACAGATAATATAAGTATCAAAGTACAAAAACTACAGCATTGTTTCCACAGGTGAGGTCCGGTTTGCTTTGCTGTGAGGTTTAGTCCCTCTCACTTTCTGCAAAGCTGATCTGTTGATTTATACACGAAACTCTATAACTGTGTTGCAATAAAATGTGGAATGTAGACTGGCGGCACACAAATGCAAGAAGATTAACAAACACACGAGTTAACAAATGACAAGTTATGCATGAGACTTTTCCAGAGTTTAAACGTAAAAGCCTGATTAAAATTTGCCTTGATTCTTAAAAAAATAATGCCTTCATTACATAGCAGTGCTTAAATGGTTCCATAATAATAAAGCTATAAACCATAAAGACTGTCTGGAACCAATCCTGTTTTTCCAAATTATTTCACGGAGAGCAGAGAAGCACTGAAAAATACATAGAGTCACATACACAGGCATGCACGAATAATGCAAACAAACTCCAGTGCAAAGTCTGCACATTCAGAATGGGTTCACTCAGCTGTAGACTTTGCAGAAGTCAATAAAAAAAAAATTGGTCAATTAAAAAACAGTCTACAAAGTACACATAAAAAATTTCATCAAAACACAACATGCACTTAACAAATGTATTTTTATGACCAAAATACAGCCAGGCCACATCGCAACATTTGTGTAACTTTTGATTTGTTCATTTGAGAGTGAATTGAGTGAATTTGAGAGTTTAAGTTGCATTCCTGCTGAGCTCATTTATTCTGTTCCTCCCTCACAAGTGAAATCCAGTTATGATATACAATCCATTTAGTGGAATTATGCTGTAAAATATAAAAAATGTTTTTGAATCACTAGATTTATTTATTCATGTATGATGTATGACCTTTCTCTCAATAAGTTTTATGATGCAAGCAATCAAGAAATCTGGCTGTGAGATATGATAATCAATATAATTTATAAGTACACTGTACCTATGCTGTGTGTAATTCTCTGATTTATATACAAGTAGACTAGTCTGATATTTACGGCAAACCAAAATTTTTGAACATTTTTGGGAATCCTGACCTTTTAAATATGGCATACACACAGATGTACTGCAGTAATGAGGAACAGTTGCTAATGCAGCATCTATGTATTATATGCTTAGAACTGCAAGTACATAAGGTCAAAGTTCAAAGTAGCAAAAGATAAGTGGAGCTTTGAAGATGAGAGGTCTGGAAGATGTGCCGCCATAGCTGTGGTTCACTTTCACTCTGGATTGCATGACGTTGCCCAAAAACTAAAGTAAAGACGCTAATAATGTCAAGAATGGAAAGATAAGATTCAACTATTTGTTTTCTTTGAACATGGAAATAAAGTGGGCTACTTTGTCTTCAATGTGTCTGTTTCCTTTTAATAATGTCAGAGACTCAGAGATTTCATCGTTCCAACAGTGAATAATACTGAATATACTAATAAACCTTCTCGTCCTGAAAATATCTCCCGGAATCATATAGGGAAGTCGTGGCCTAATGGTTAGAGAGTCGGACTCATAACCCAAAGGTGAATGTACAGCGCTCTCTCCCACCTTCAATACCACGACTGAGGTGCCCTTGAGCAAGGCACCGAACCCCCAACTGCTCCCCGGGTGCCGCAGCATAAATGGCTGCCCACTGCTCCGGGTGTGTGTTCACGGTGTGTGTGTGTTCACTGCTGTGTGTGTGCACTTTGGATGGGTAAATGCAGAGCACTAATTCCTAGTATGGGTCACCATACTTGGCCACATGTCACTTCACTTCACTTCATATAGAAATGTGCTCTAGCACCGCGGTACCACCAGAGCACATGCTCATGGCTTCAGGGTCAGACGTCCCAAGACCCTTTGAAATCTCAGGGCATCAGCGCGATTTATGTCCGGAAGGCACTAGGAAATCAAAGGCCCAGGCTTTTCCAAATGACTGAAAAATACACGCACTCTACATTGGGGGAATCTGACCTCAGCTGAAAAAAAAGGCCTTATCCAACAAAGAGATGCAAGTCAAGGAAAACTAGATCTTCAAGTGCTTCCAGTGTGACGTGAAATATGTGACAAGCGACGACTAATCAAGTAAACATACAGTTCTTCTATGATTAATTAAATGATTAATACTGTATCTCTATGATTAATTATAATTCATTCATTCATTCTTTCAGATGTACTGCACCAACAGAACAAACATGGGATTTTTTCCTCATGAGATGTCTTTATCTGTGTACGAATAAAATTGATGTAACTCCTATTTTCCACAAATAATGCAGGGCTTAAAGTTCTCCGGCACCGTGCCGGTGTTCTGACAAATAATGCTACCAACACTGTATTTATCCTACTGTAAGGGTAGGTTTAGGATTGGGGTAGGTGTACATGTTAATAAAGCCTCACACCTTATTAATATCATGCTGGAAGCAAAATCTGATAGGTAGCACTTTTCGCTATCGAATTATGCTACCATCTGTTTTAATGGGAGGTAGCAAAATCTGACAGGGTAGCACAAATCGTCAGATATCCGGCGTGCGGCGTTTGGCTGCGGGAAAAAAAAGATAGTCGTCCTACATTTAAAAACACTTGTTGATATCATGTTCGAGTTCATTAGTTCGCCTACCAGTGTATGAGAGGAACACAGCTTTCACTCTCAACCAAACTAACATTACTAGCCAATCAGAAGTTTTTGCTCTTATAAACACGAGACGCGCATAATAGTGTCCAATTGCAGAGTCGCAGCTGATGAATGGAAAAGAAGCCTGGATCTCGAGCGCAAAACATTGAAAAATGCTGCGAGGCGCAATGGTCAAAGATTTCCATCTAGCGTCATATTTACAACGCTTTCAAAATAAAAGTTTCTGACTTTGCATGTGGCCAAATATTAAAATGAAATTGATTTAAACGTCGTTGAAATACATGAAACATCACCAGGCCTTTGGCGCCCTCTGCAGGTATTTGTTATAATATAGGCATATTACATTATTTATTTAACAGTGTTGTTCAATAAAACCATGTACTTTGTTTTACGAAGATATGGGTCACATTTGTAAGGTTAGAAACATAGTGAAAGTGAAAATGACGTGACATGTGGCCAAGTATGGTTACCCATACTAGGAATTAGTGCTCTGCATTTAACCGATCCAAAGTGGACACACACAGCAGTGAACACACACACACACCATGAACGCACACCCGGAGCAGTGGGCAGCCATTTTTGCTGCGGCGCCCGGGGAGCAGTTAAGGAAAGTGATAACTTTGCCATAGTATACTTTCAAATGTTAAAGTTGCCACAGTCATTGCATTCTTTGCATGTGCCGCACTTTATTTGTACCATTTTGTTTTATTAGTTTATTTATTCGGATTTGAAAGATAATAACAATATTGATTGATAAGTGAGATATGATTTTTGTTTATTTAGTTTATTATTTTTAGTTTATTGTGCATGCATATTATATTTAAAGTTGCTTAAGCGAAATCAAGGAGTTTATAAGACTGGTTTATTCATTCTTTATACTGTAGAACATATCCGTGTTTGTGCATCAATGTCTGTAATGTGTGCTGTAGGTGTGAAACTTTTAGGAATCTTATCCAAGTTGTAGGCTAGTCAATATTGGTCAGTCAGTCGTATCTGAGGATCCGCGAATGAAACTGTGACCACATACACGTACCATTAACTTAAGTGAATTATATGGCAATAATCAGCAATATGCTTTCACACAAATAACTTTATTTTTTGAATGTTTCAATATGTGTTGGCACAAATGACTTATTTGAATTTTCCATTGATACAACATGGCACTGAGTTGTTAGAAAATAAATGTTTTTTTTTTTTGTTTTGTTTTTTTTACAAAACTTGCATACAGAAACAGGGAAGCGAGACATGAATATATTCCAACAAAAAGGAATCATAAAAATAAGAACAGAAAACAAATATTCTGGATTTGCATATGTCAAATTATAGTATTATCGATACATAAAAGTGCAAAAATAAACTTACATTATTTTACAAAAGTTGTCATAATACATCAAAAATTTGGCACTCTTTTTGTTATTTGTAAGTCTAAGAGATGAAACAAGAGAGTCCAATTCAACAAGAAAAAGGGGGAAAGACAAAGGAGATTTAAGCCATTTTTGCTTATGAATGAAGAATTTTGCATTCAATATAAGAAAATTAACAACATATTCAGCAGATAATAGCTTTGGATTTTCATAATAAAAAATAACATCTTTGAGAACGAAGATATGGGTCACATTTGTAAGGTTAGAAACATAGTGAAAGTGAAAATGACGTGACATGTGGCCAAGTATGGTTACCCATACTAGGAATTAGTGCTCTGCATTTAACCGATCCAAAGTGGACACACACAGCAGTGAACACACACACACACCATGAACGCACACCCGGAGCAGTGGGCAGCCATTTTTGCTGCGGCGCCCGGGGAGCAGTTGGGGGTTCGGTGCCTTACTCAAGGGCACCTCAGTCGTGGTATTGAAGGTGGAAGAGAGCGCTGTACATTCACTCCCCCCACCTACAATCCCTGCCGGTACGAGACTCAAACCTGCAACCTTTGGGTTACGCAACCCTTGGGTTACGAGGCCGACTCTCTAACCATTAGGCCACGACTTCCCCAAGGGGGAAGTCATGGTCTAATGGTTAGAGAGTCGGACTCGTAACCCAAGGTTGGGGGTTTGAGTCTCGTACCGGCAGGGATTGTAGGTGGGGGAGTGAATGTACAGTGCACTTTGGATGGGATAGGTGCTTAAGTCAACCCATAATTTGTTGGTAACACCACAATCAAAAAACAAATGGGCAGCTGTTTCCTCAACAAAAAGTTGTTAGGAAAGAAATGCGTAGAGACGTTATTGCTTGATGATGTCAGGAACCAATGAATCGGCTTTTTAAACCGGTTCAATGAGCCGATCAGATCTGAAAAGAACCGGTTCGCGGAAATTAATCAGACTTTGCATTACTAGCAAACAATGCAATCCTAGGCAGAGGCAAAAGAGTAATCCAAAGGAACAGGCAAGGGTCATAATCCAAGTGAGCAGTCCAAAAGTAATAAATAAACAAAACAATGAAACAAGGCAATGGCAAATGAAAACGCTTGGTAGAGTCCGCAACAGCAAAACAATACTTCGCAATGTGAATATGAATGTGTGCAACTTAAATAGTCCTTCTAATTGGAAACAGATGTAGGTGTAATCAGTACTTGGCATGGGGTGTCATGGAAATTGTAGTCCATGAAACAATGATACAGGTTAAGGATGGAGTGCACTCTAGAGGATCTCATGGGCACTCCAGCTGGAGATCCCGACACAAACATATTTTACATAAATTTAATTTCCCATCTTTATGACATCACAAGCTTTGACATAAAAAATAATGTATAATATGTATGTCTGTAAAGCATAATTGACAATAAACCTATTGAAGTGTATGGTCACAGTGTGAAGTAATCATTGCAAGACCATTGGTGTTCAGCAAGGTTCAGGTCTGGCCTGAACTGACTTGAGTTGAATAATGACATTATTGTCTTCTGTAGAGCTGTTTACAGGTTAACTGAACTTGTTTCAAAACTGATTGATTAACTTAATACTCTGAAATTAATCAACACTGAACTGACTTGAGCTGGACTGTCTTTTTTTAGAGCTGCTTTATGGCAGAATTTCAATTTAACTCACATTTTTGAAGTTTGCTTCAGCTGATTTCGGTTATTTTCCTGTTTATTACTGTGAAGCTGCTTTGAAACGATCTGTTTTGTATAAAGTGCTGTATAAATAAAGATGCCTGGACTTGTGCAGGGGGGATTGTCATTCTGGAACAGAAAAGAACTCTCCTCAAATCGCTGCAAACAAAGTTGGAAGCACCCGAGCATCATAGGAATGGACTTTGCATCTTGTTAATTGTAAAGGAATTGATCTAGTTTTGTTTAGAGTTGTTGATTTTTCTGAAACCAAATCCCCTTTAGTGCTTTTGCCAAATGTTCAGAAGGTGTCGATGGATAAGTGGAGAGTATACTGGTAACATAATTATTTCTGTGGTATATTTAAAGACTGGTTATAAATTGTGTGGCATCTGATGTTGACATAGAGAGCTGACCCTATTATTATGGGATGAGGCAGATGCAGGAACATTAATGTTGTTAGATTAGAGTGATGACAGCAGCATGAAGGGCAGCTGGAAGAGGACTGATGAGAATTAAACACGGTTCCAAACTTGTATGACTTTCTGTAGAATATGAAATAATATATTCTGAGAAATGTCTAAACTTAACTTTTTTTGTTCTTTTTTTAATCTTTTGAATTTGAAGTATGTTCCAATAATTTTGAATTTGAAGTATGTTCCAATAATTTATTCCAAATGAGTAAAACCACAAGTTGCTCAGATTTCTGTTATGTAAACAGTGTAACAGGCAATATATCCGACTGTCTGTGAGCAGGGATACAAAAATATGAGAGTATGATCTGTAGTTTTTACAAAAGCCCTAAAGCTGTCAAAAGTCCACTGGTTGAAGCGTTTTATGTCAAATAAATGGTATATCTCTATGCAGGTAACACAGAGAAAGAGTACACATTGTTCGTTTAAAGGGGTCATATGATGCGATTAAAATTTTTCCTTTCTCTTTGGAGTGTTACAAGCTCTTGATGCATAAAGAAGATCTGTAAAGTTGCAAAGACTAACGTCTCAAATCCAAAGAGATATTCTTTATAAAAGTTAAGAGTCAACCACGCCTACCTACAACGGCTCGTTCTAACACGCCCCCACGTCTACGTCACGATGTGGGAAGATTTGCATAACGCCGCCCAAATGTTCACGCAAAAAAAGGAGGCGTAACTTTTATTCTCGCTGTAGTATTGTTGTTGCCGCCGCTGTTGTGAAAGCGAAACTAATTTGTTTGGTCTTCCAAAAGAGGACGATATCTCCTTCGTCATGCCTGGAGCTGATCCGTGCTGGTCGCTGAGGAAATACATCAACTTCGCTCTGTGGATCGCCGGATCGGCTGTCACCATGGACGAAGCGGAGTCCAGCCCGGGGTCATCACATGTGGTTGCCGCAAGCCCGCCGGACGCTCACTCAAGCCGGCCTCCGCTCACTCAAGCTGGCCTCTGCTCACTCTAGCCCGCCGTGTGTGACGCTGTGTTTCGTTGTGAAAGCGAAACTACTTTGTTTGGTCTTCCAAAAGAGGACACAACTAGAAATCAGTGGTTAAGTTGTATTTACAACACTGTTCCAGAACACTTCAACCCAAATATTCAGATGTGTGCAGCACATTTTATGGAGGACTGTTT
>NW_015539859.1:239989-243224 GCF_001515605.1 Sinocyclocheilus anshuiensis
ACAAAATAATGTTCTTTTAGCAACATCATATGACCCCTTTAAATATATTACAATACAAAGCTGGTTGAAAACTGGCAAACTCAACCTTTAAGATAAATTGCTCACGTTCCTCATTTGTAAGTCACTTTGGGTAAAATAATCTGTTAACATAGTAAATTTGAATAAAGAGTGTAAAAATATACTCCTTGATAGTGCCCAAATTTGTTTTTACATTATACCGAATTATAAAAATGGGGTCCAGGGACCCCCAGAGGGCCACACGAGGGTGGTAATATTCACAAAATGCATTTTTAGGGCTGTCAGAATGTTTACTTAATAAATTTGATATTATAACTTTTCATCTGAAATCATAAAAAAAAAAAAGCACAATTGTTTTTGGATCATAGTATGCCTTTGAAGCATGTCAAGGTAGGCAGTACACTAGGCTTTGGAGAGAGCTAATATGTGCAACTGAGTATATTAACACAAGGACAAAAAACGAGCTGGACAGGATAAGTCATCCTGATGGAAAATAGTGAGATAGAGAAAGATAGAGACGGGTGGAGGGTGGAAACTGTAAAAAAGGAGGACTAGGAAAATTGATTTCAAAATATGATATATGCACTGAAAAATATCCAAATGCCTGTTATTGCATCAAAGTATTGGGAACAAGAACACTGATTTGTATCCGACCAATAATCAACAGCTGAGTTTTTCTTTTTCCTCTTTTAAAGCCATTGTCCAGTTCTCCAGCTTGGGTCCACGGCCAGAGAGGTGCGGCTTCATATTGTTGTGAATGCGGTGACAAAAAGAAAATCATGTTGAACGGGACAAGTTTTCCAGCACAGGGAGGATGCCTAACCTTTGCTTTTCACTTTCTAGAGCGCACGCAGCCAAAACGAGAAGTGAAATGGTATCTTACTCTTGAAGCTCTTCAGATCTTTCAGGCATTGACAGGGTCTGCCAGAGTTTAGAGGGTTGCCAAAAATAATAGCAGGCACCGTGGCAAACAGATTTCCCCTCTAACCCGACCGGCCGCCTGACGGACAAGTAAAGAAACTGGAGCAGAGAAAGAGAAAGAGAGCGTTTCCTCTTCTAAGTGCACTAAAGTTAGATGAATGTGATTACCTTCCAAGAACTGATGAGAGAAGGATAAAATATCCTCCATCTAAAGGAGTAAAAATGGGATAAGAAGACCAAAAACCCACTTTGACCCATGCAGCCCTAAAAAAAAAAACTTGCTTCTTTCACTTTTTTTCCAGCTTCTGACATCACCAGGCAACACCTGGAAGCATTTAGCGTCAAATATGGAGGTTCTATCCAAAATTCATTTACACACTCAAGTGCCGGGCCAACACATCAAGCCACTATCATCAAGGGCACAATTCATCACAAGAATTAATGGAAACAAAGTGAAAGCTACATCCCTTTGCCCTGTCAGAGCAGGAGCTCTGCAGTTTTCCGCCGGTGCAGCACAATGGGGCTCTTTGTTGGGCTTTGGAGCAGAGCTCTCAGAAGGTGCTGCTTTCAATGCGTCATCACAATAATACGGTTTTATTAGAGACCATAAAGTCTCTGCTAAATTAATATGAACTAACAAGTGCTAAATCTACAGGTACATTGTCGAGAACGGCAGTAATGTATCGCAATTTGCTAAGTCAGCAGACTCTACACGCAACATACTAAATGCACCCAAACGTACGCTGCTTAGTAGGCGAATGGACTACATGCACGGAGCGCTCTTTAGCACTTCCGCAATAATATAAGCCAGCTGGAAAACTTCCGGTGAAACGTCATTTGTATGTGTGTTAAGCATCAATAGTGTAATACTTAGTTTACAATCATAATATAGTCACCTAAATAGTCAGGCCTAGCATTAATTTAGTTATTCAAACGTAAGACGACATAATAAATAAATAAAGACGTACATCAGTGTTCCTCCTAGGCTAAATTCAATTCAACCATCAGTTTGCACACTTTCGTGTGAAATAAAAAGTGTCGTCAATTAAAGATTTATTGTGCACTTTAGTTGGATTCATTGAATAAAATGTGAGTTTTCACAAGTGTGCCAAAATCATTGAGCTTACTCTGCACTGACTGACAGCTTCTGTGATTACAAAGGGAAAGCGTGGTGCTTGCTTTCTGTGTAATTCATTCACAAGAAAAGTTATTGTTTTTCATGACATTTTGTGAGTACTTCATACTTCACCTTGACAAAATGTATTTTTAAACCTAGTGATTTTATAATGTTTAATATTTATTCAAAAACGAAAAGGAGTGAAAAGCTTTTACAGGAAATGGCTAATAAATGCGAAAAGAAATGCTACTCTGCCACCACCTGCTGGTTATAGTGGTATGGATGGATGAACAAATGGTAGAAGGATGAACAAAAAATGTTTGTGGTCATCACATTAAAAATAACATTTGAAATGCTGGAAAAATATTGCGTGTGCGTGTCTAATTACAGACATTGCTTATATAAACACTCCCAATAGCTTCGTCTTTATTGCAATCAATAAAACTGGTTTATTGGCCGATTGGGCAAGTGTGATAACTGCATTAACATATAAATACAACATTAAAAAGTCAACCATTGATGGTTTTGTGCTGATGTACAATGAGTAGTCTACAGAATGATCAGCTAACAGTTCACCGGAAATGCCCAAGCTGGCTTAACGAAAACCAGGAAGTAACCGTGCATATGGTTAATTGGGACGCAGCAGAACTAAACCAAAGTCGCTTTAAAGGTGCCATAAAATGGAAAACTGTATTTACCTTGGCATAGTTGAATAATAACAGTTCTGTACATGGAAATGACATACCGTGTGCCTCAAACACCATTGTTTCCTCCTTCTTATGTAAATCTCGTGCATGCAAAAGACCACTGAAAAATAGAATCAGAACATAACACTGACTGTGACGTCACAGTCGGGATCACTAATAGTTACGCCCCCAACATTTGCATATACCCACCCATGTTCTATGCCAGCCGCCAGCCGCACCTGCACAGCCAAATCATCAGAAGTTCTGCAGGTATTGTGAAGAAACAAGCGAGGATAATCGCGAAAATGGCAGATCATGGAAATAAATGTTATGTTCCAGGCTGTGCAGGGGATGTGATGTGCAGGGATGGGTTGGTGTCTGTATTCAGAAAGGCACGGAAAACAAATAACGCGAGCCACTAAAGGGACATGGTACTGCCGCTGTAGTTTACACATCTCACCTGCGATCGCAAATCTCGAAAGTGAAAGTAAAA
>NW_015539859.1:243855-246068 GCF_001515605.1 Sinocyclocheilus anshuiensis
AATGGAAAACTGTATTTACCTTGGCATAGTTGAATAATAACAGTTCTGTACATGGAATTGACATAACGTGAGCCTCAAACACCATTGTGTCCTCCTTCTTATGTAAATCTCGTGCATGCAAAAGACCACTGAAAAATAGAATCAGAACATAACACTGACTGTGACGTCACAGTCGGGATCACTAATAGTTACGCCCCCAACATTTGCATATACCCACCCATGTTCTATGCCAGCCGCCAGCCGAACCTGCACAGCCGAATCATCAGAAGTTCTGCAGGTATTGGGCACGGAAAACAAATAATGTGTTCTAATAAAATAACGCGAGCCACTAAAGTGACATGTTAGCTGCTTGCTAGCAGTAGCCTGTTACATTACAGTACATAAGATTTCACTTACCACATAAACAGAGTAAGGAGAGATGACTGAGGATGATGGCGAATGATTTACAGATCCTGAGCACCACTGACAAGCATCTGATCTTGTAAAATGTGTGGTAAGTACTGCCGCTGTAGTTTACACAGAGTACGTGTGATCGCAAATCTCGAAAGTGAAAGTAAAATGCGATCGTATATTCGAAAGCAGTTTCACTATAGATATAACTGCGAGAGAAAGTATTGAAATATATATTTTCCCAGTGTTTCCTTCCTGCTGTGTGAGCTACTGAAATGAGCCGCACTGTGAAACAGCCAATCAGAGCAGAGCTCAACATTGAGCCGCGCTGTGAAACAGTCAATCAGAGCAGAGCTCAACATTATTATTCATGAGCCTTCCAAATAAGTTAATAATAGATCATTTCATTATAGGGACAAATCCTAGGGTTGTAAATGGACATGTAAAACCGTTTCTGGAGATTTTTTACCCTTACCTAAGCCACATACCTTCTATGTCGATATCAGAGAACAATTTAAAATATTGAATCAATGCATTCTATGGCACCTTTAAAGTCCGCATGAAATCAAAATTGACTTTATTTACTTTACTAGTGCACATTGCTAATCTTGATGTGAACAATTAATCCATGCAAGTTAATCTGCTGAAAAAAAGTGTTTTGTCTTGGTAATCTTTAATCAAAATCTGAACATTTACTTCAAGGATTCAAGGATTCAAAGCGTTTATTGTCATATGCCCAGTGAGGAAAACAAGTTTCCCTGAGCAATGAAATTCTTACTTTGCTGTCCACAATGAATGCCAAGACAGTGCAATGCTATACACACACATACACAAACTATACACATATACATACATACATACAATGTAAGAAACATAATAATAAAAACTATGCTGCAGTAGTAGGAATATAGACTATGAAAAAAAATAGAAATTTAGACTATGTGTATCTATATATGCGAGTATAGAGTAGAAATATAGAATGTGAAAATAGAAATATAGACTATGTATATGGTATCTACATATGCGAATGTACAGTATTAACTTATGTGCAAAAAAACAATAGTGCAGTAACGTGCAAATTGAGTGCAAGTACATGATAACAATAGCAGCAGTAACAGATGTGCAAATTGAGATGAGGCTACATGAGTAATATTAATAAATATACAATGGTAGTAATAACAGCAATAACATTACAAATGATCAAATGAGATGAAACAATTTGGTCCGACTGTTCTCTGAGATAGATAAGTCCACTAGCTAGCTACCTGTTTAAGAGTCTAATAGCTGAGGGGAAGAAGGAGTTCCTTAATCTGGAAGTCCTGCAATTTACACTCCTGTACCTCCGTCCTGAGGGTAGGAGTGTGAACAGTCTGTGTTGGGGGTGGGTGGGGTCTTTAATGATGGATGCAGCTCTTCTGTGGACTCTGCGATGGTAAATGGCCTGCAGAGAGGGCAGTGGAGTCCTGATGATCTTCTCAGCAGTCTTCACCACTCTCTGCAGACATTTGCGGTCCCTTACAGTAGTGCTGCCATACCATGCAGTGATGCAGCTGGTCAAGACGCTCTCAACTACACAGCTGTAGAAGTTGTTGAGGATCTTAGGTGACATGCCAAACTTCCTCAGCCTCCTCAGGAAGTACAGCCGCTGTTCTGCCTTCTTAACCAGCTGGGTGGTGTTGAGTGTCCAGGTGAGGTCCTCGCTGATGTGGACCCCCAGGTATTTAAAGCTGCTCACCCTCTCCACTTCAAGCTCTCGGATAAACAGTGGCTGGTGAGTTTTCCTCTTTTTCCTCAAGTCCACTATCATCTCCTTTGTCTTGTCC
>NW_015539859.1:246149-251203 GCF_001515605.1 Sinocyclocheilus anshuiensis
TAGAGTAGAAATATAGAATTTGAAAATAGAAATATAGACTATGTATATGGTATCTACATATGCGAATGTACAGTATTAACTTATGTGCAAAAAAACAATAGTGCAGTAACATGTGCAAATTGAGTGCAAGTACATGATAACAATAGCAGCAGTAACAGATGTGCAAATTGAGATGAGGCTACATGAGTAATATTAATAAATATACAATGGTAGTAATAACAGCAATAACATTACAAATGATCAAATGAGATGAAACAATTTGGTCCGACTGTTCTCTGAGATAGATAAGTCCACTAGTTAGCTGCCTGTTTAAGAGTCTAATAGCTGAGGGGAAGAAGGAGTTCCTTAATCTGGAAGTCCTGCAATTTACACTCCTGTACCTCCGTCCTGAAGGTAGGAGTGTGAACAGTCTGTGTTGGGGTGGGTGGGGTCTTTAGTGATGGATGCAGCTCTTCTGTGGACTCTGCGATGGTAAATGGCCTGCAGAGAGGGCAGTGGAGTCCTGATGATCTTCTCAGCAGTCTTCACCACTCTCTGCAGACGTTTGCAATCCCTTACAGTAGTGCTGCCATACCATGCAGTGATGCAGCTGGTCAGGACGCTCTCAACTACACAGCTGTAGAAGTTGTTGAGGATCTTAGGTGATCTTAGGTGAGGATCTTCCGCTCTGGAATGGCATTCCTTCTCTGATGACGTCAGTTTGACGGCTTGGGCAGAGTATCCTTAAACACACCCCTCTAACCTTTAGATTGCTATGAGTGAGAGACAGAGAGGAGGAGCGCAAACATAAAGCCATGCCCTCTATTCAATATTCAGTTTCAGCTGCAAATACGTCACTACACTGAAATAAAGCCGGCAGCAACTTCCGGTTCACACGGACTTTAAGACAAGTCATGTCACTCGGCAGTCATCTTTGAAATGCCTCTCGGGCATGCAAGTGAAGCTTCTATCTCTTTGAATGGCGAAACATACAATTCTCCAAAACTGTTCACTAAGCTTACGATTAAATTTCATATTTGAAATCACCAAAGAAATTTGACAACAACTGTGTCATAAATGTTGTTTCTTTTGCTCAAATAGCGTTATAAAGAGCTTAGTTTTCAGGCTAGATCAGCCAGTGCGCATGCGCAGTCCTAAGCACACGTCTCAGAGAGCTGACTGTTTCTGTAGCAACCGGGACTTCTAACGGCAGCTGCAGTGATGCACTGACTTTACCGATTAGCGATTGGCTCTTTCATTCAGAAGGCGGGGCTTCCTGCGATTGAGCGGCCATATTGAGCGTTGCAATTTTCCCCATTCAAAACTATTACTAAACATTGGAAAAGGAACACTAGAACAAGTGGAACAGAAAACACACTTCAAAATAAAAGTACATATGCCAAAACCAAGAAACACAAAATCATGAAACATGTAACAATATGATTTACTGTTTCTGGGAGTCCACATTTATCCCAATTATACATTTCATGTTTGGGAACGTGTGCACTTTCATAACTTGACTTTTAACTAGCAGACTTCTGGCTGCAAGGCATACTCCGGTGCTGCGATGCAGGCACAAGGTGTTGCTTTTTGTTTTGTAAAGCAACCTAGTTGCTCAGGGCAACCGGAAATATCTAGAGGAAATTTACTGAATTCATCTAATTACACTATGGTTATTTTTTTCACCCTGCTCCTGGAGAACTACAATCCTGCAGATTTCACCTCCAACCCCAATCAAACACACCAGAACCAGCTAATCAAGGTGTTCAGGGTTGCTTGATAATTACAGCAGTGGTGTATAAAGTACCTGGGGTGTATTCCAGAAAGGAGGTTCAACAAACTCTGAGTTGACTTACCCTGAGATTGGAAACTCTGAGTTTTCGGTCTCAGAACAGCTGAACAGAGTTAGTTCAATTCACTCTGAGTAGGTTGACTCTGAGTTTAGCGCATGCACCACGACTATGAAAAGCCATGATCAATGCTCCGAAATTACGATTCACGATGGCAACAGCACCCGACAAAAAGACTTCCGCATTCTACGGAATATGTAACTTTAATTCTAAATCAATGTTATCAGGTGAAGTGAAAACTGGTAGAAAGGTAATTTATTGAACTGATATTCATTTTCATGGTATCCCACAGGCAAAAAAAAAATGAAAAAAATGTGGCAGCAGAAAAAAATTAAACATAAAAACATAATTCAATTAGGTAAAGCTTCAAGCGTGAAATGGGTGTAGGCTAACGTTACATGACTTTACAAATATTTGACATTCAATAAATATCATTCAGTGTATATCTATTTCAATGTGCAGCAGCTTTTTCCACATAGTATAATGCTTTTTCACATAATTAAATGTTCTCTAATCCAACATGCTACAATTTTTTAATTAGGGTAATGAAAAACATTTGACTTCTATTCAGAAGCCAACAGCACGAAGGCTTGAAGACTCGTAAAGTGGGGGGAGAACCTGCACCAGCACCACTGACAGATGAAGAGGAGATGGCCACAATACCAATATTAAAATCCAACAGGGAAAAGAATAATTGTTGCTTTTGTATTTGTAGAACATAAAGATGACCAAATAAACTGTGAATCATTTGTGTTTAACAGCTGTGTTACGGCATATATCTTGCACTACCCTTCCATTCCATACAGTAATCAGCTTCATTTTCAGAAGCTGCGATGGTGAGAATATGTGTGTAATCAATGCATCCAACCACACTGGAAATCCTAAAGGAAATTCTAATTATTAGGTTACTTAGAGGTCGCAACAAGGTTTTATCAAGTGAACGCCATTTAAAAATGGTACCGGTTAAATAAATATGCATGTGGATATGGCAAAATAAATAAATAAAATAAAATCCTCTCATGATGTAAATGTAACTCCCTGCGAATTAATGCAGCCTCCTCATCTACAGGATCCCTTATAAAAAGACATGCCATTTTTGTCACATTTACCGTGTCTGCATGATGAAAATGAAAGTGGTCCGGTGAGAAAAATAATCTTGTTTCCATTTTCATTAAGATTATTTTTCTTACCCCACTGGCAATTAATTTTACTTGTTTACCCCAGGAAACAAGACTAAATATCATATATATTTTTCTTGTATAAAAACTGCATCATGATTTAAGATTTTTTAGATATTTGTACTTGAAATAAGGCAAAAATTTCAGCAATAAAAGCAATTTTTGCAGCGTGAATGAATGAATGAGGTATTTATACATTGCTTACACTTTAAAAAGGGGGAGGAGACTCTAGGTTTACTGAAGAAAACCTGTTCCAGACCAGGTTAGGTTCACAGAGTAAGTTACTATGGTAACTTACCGAGAGGTTTAGTTTTGTCTTTTACTGGAACCGAAAACCCTGATTTTCCCATCTCAGGGTAAGTCAACTCAGAGTTCAAGTTTTAACTCAGAGTTTGTTGAAACTCCTTTCTGGAACACACCCCTGCACACTTACAAAACCAATCCACGCTTGTAGTATTTGCATTCTTCAGTTCCTCAGGGTGTTATGTTACCTTCCTTCTCTCTTAGTTTCAGACTCTGGGATTGTTTTCAGCTGTAGGTTAAAGCAGGGGTTTTCAGTAGTTGTCACAGACCCTCACACACATGATGATCCTCATGCGAAGGACCCCCATCATAAAATTTAAAAGACCGGTGCCCGGTTGCATAAAGCACCTTAAGTGTAATTTTCCCTTAAGATCACCCTTAAGTTTCCCTTACACTTAAGGGTGTTGCATAACATATCCCTTAAATGTTACTTAAGGGTTTCTTTAGATGAAAAGTCATAAACCCTTAGAATTTCTCTTAAGTATCCCTTAAAACCCACTAAGTGTTGCATAAAGCCCCTTAACTGTCATTTTCCTAAGAATAACATAAGGGTTGGGAAATATCACCTTATTGTCTTGTATAAAGGCCCAATTTATAGGCCTGCTGTGAAAAATTAATATTATAAATTTGTCCAAATATTATTTGGAAAATATTTAGTTTCTATTCAGTTACATTACTATGTTTAGTCTATTTATTTATTTATTTAGACAAATAATTTTATCATTTTTAAATTAGTTATTTAAATCAGATTATTTTTAAAATATTTTTATTTAAATCAAATATCTGGTTTTAATATTTTTATTTATAATATTTTGTATTTAAATCTAAATATTTTGTTTCTATTCAGTTACATTATTACATTTAATCAATTTGTAGTCTATTCATTTAGACTAAAATAATTTTATAATTTTTAAATTAGTTATTTAAATCAGATATTTTTAATCATTTTTATTTAAATCTAAATATCTAGTTTCTATTCAGTTACATTGTTTCATTACATTTTTTTTATCATTTTATTTAAACCAGATTTTATTTTTATAATTTTCATTTCTATTTAAAATATTTTAAATGTAAATATTAAGATTCTATTCATGTAAATATTAAGTTTCTATTCATTTACATTATTACATTCAATCATTTTTAGTCTATTTAGACTAAAATAATTTTATAATTTTTAAATTAATTATTTAAATCAGATTATATTTTTTAATAGGCTATGTTTTATTTAAATCAAATATCTGGTTTCTACTCCGTTACAATATTACATTTAATCTTTTTATTTATAATCATTTTATTTAAATCAGATTTGATTTATTTTTATAATTTTAATTTGTATCTCAAATCTTTTACATTTAAATAATTTGTTTCTGCTCAGTTACATTACATTTAATCGATTTATTTTTTAGATTAAAATAATTTTATCTAAATCAGATTATATTATTATATTTTTCTATTATACATTATATTTTAAAAATCTTTTTAATCATTTCTAAATATTTAGTTTCTATTCAGTTACATTATTACATTTTTTAATAATGTAACTGAATTATTTATATCTTATATTGACATATTTATTTATAGCATTATTTCAAATCTAAAATCTTTTAAATCAATTTTTTGTTTCTATTCAGTTACATTTAATCTATTTTTAAGTTGACTTGAGAAAGCCAACTTACTGAAATCCGACTTAAAGGGTCATATGATGCGATTTCAATTTTTCCTTTCTCTTTGGAGTGTTACAAGC
>NW_015539859.1:251378-253863 GCF_001515605.1 Sinocyclocheilus anshuiensis
ATAAAGAAGATCTGTAAAGTTGCAAAGACTAACGTCTCAAATCCAAACAGATATTCTTCATAAAATTTAAGAGTCAGCAACACCTACCTAAAACGGCTCGTTCTAACACGCCCCCACATGTCTACATCACTATGTGGGAAGATTTGCATAACGCCGCCCAAATGTTCACGCAAAGAAAGAAAGCGTAACTTTTATTCTGGCTGTAGTATTGTTGACACTGCAGCCATGTCGTGAAGGCACTGTGTGTTTCGTTGTGAAAGCGAAACTACTTTGTTTGGTCTTCCAAAAGAGGACGATATCACCTCGCTTTTCAGACCGATGAGCTTTGTAAAAATCGACGTGTTTCAGAAAGACGGGGCATAGAGGAGAAACAATAATGTACAGTATGTGGAAAATAATGTGTTTTTTCAACCTTAAACCGCATAAACACATTTCATTACACCAAATACACAAAATAATGTTCTTTTTAGCAACATCATAACCCCTAACCCCTTTAAACTTATAGTTATTATTAAGTTTAACAACTTATTGTTATTAACAACTTACTGAAATGCTATTTTAAACTTATTATGTTGGCTTGGCACAGTGTGAAAGACGAGAGAACTGTCACCACACCGCAGTCCGTCCGTGCTCACAACAACAGCATTTGTACTTGTTTTAGATCCTTTTAAAATAAAATATTCAAGCGATTGCATACAATCCACCCATTAGAGCACAACAAGAGCTAAATTAATTTGTTTGTGAGCTGTTTTAGTGTGAAACTGAAAGCGTTGCGTCAGGTATCTGAGATCGCGAGACAGCAGCGTCCTCATTAAACTTCTGTATTTGCACGTCTTGAAGCCTTGTGAATGCAAACACTCCAGCGAATTTACAGAATATAATTATAAGAACATATTAAAGGGCTAAATTGAGTGCATGTGAGCTTTATTTATGTTTGACTGACATCCGGTTCGCGTCGCGCCGAATTCTCAACACTCGAATGGACAAAAAGGCTACATACAGAAACTACATCATTTACATGTCTTTTACAGCCTTAAAACACTCCAGTGAATGAAGACAGTACAATTAGAAGAACATAAAGAGATAAAATTAGTGCTTATGAGTGCCTGTGAGATATTCTGTGTCTAACTGCAGAGCAACGCGTCGATTCTCGGACACTCGCGCTCCGGACCGCATCTATACGGGGAGGCTGCAGACCTGGAGCAGGCAGATCTACGGCCCAGACAGTTTCACGGCCCTGTTGTCCTGATGCGTTCAGTGGGGGGAGGAGGATACACGGCGAAATTATTAAACCGACGCTCGAAACTTCATTAATAACCGTCCCGTCCATAGACATTGACTGAGAGTTTTTTTTTGTGTGTGTGTGAATTGAAATATAAACAGTACATTTATATCTTTATATATAAATGTAATGATCTTATACATATACAGATCTTTACATCCCCAGAGTGAGGAAAAGGGCTAAAAAAATCACCTTGGACCCCTCACACCCAGCCCACTCTCTCTTCGAACGGTTGCCTTCTGGTCGGCGCTACAGAGCACTGAGCACCAGAACAGCCAGGCACAAGAACAGTTTCTTCCCGCAGGCTATATTCAGCCTGAACAATTAATCTTTCATAATTATACATCGTCCATCACAACTAACATAGTTATCTGACATATTTATATTAAACTGCACACTTTGTAAATAACATATCTGCACACTAATAACATATCTGTACATTTATATAAAGATACATTCAGATATTAACCATATATGTCCATCAGACATACAGTGTAATCATATGGACCATCAATGAAATATATATTTAATATTGATTTATGCTTTAGTATTCACTACTGGTTGTCATACAGCAACAGACTCTGGAGAGCGGAGGATTCAGCAGTATGACTCTCTTAAACGAGAGGAAGCCTAACGACACTCGATCTTGGTAGGGGAACTCTTAAGAGTGGAGGTTGAAAGAGCCTACAACTGATATTACTGCCTAAGCGGAGCTCCGGGGAGCAGAGGCTTCAGCAAGACGACTCTCTTAAATGAGAGGAAACCTAACAACGCTCAACCCTGAAGAAAGAGCCTACAAACTCATATCACTGCCTAAGCTGAGCTCTGGAGAGCGGAGGCTTCAGCAGAATGACTCCCCTAAATAAGAGGAAGCCTAACAACGCTCAGCCCTAATACAGAAGCTCTAAAAAGTGGAGGTCTCAGCATAACGACTCTCTAAACGAGAGGAGACCTGACCACAATCAACGCTTGAGAGGAAGCCTAACAACACTCAATCCTAGTCTAGGAGCTCTTAAGAGTTGAGGTCTCAGCCTAACGACTCTCTAAAACGAGAGGAGACCTCAGTACACTCAGTGCTAGAAACAGTTAGCGCGGCTCACCAAAGAACCTACAAACTAATAGTACTGCCTAAGCGGAGCTCTGGAGAGCGGAGGCTTCAGCAGAATGACTCTCTTAAACGAGAGGAAGCCTAACAACACTCAA
>NW_015539859.1:254239-262907 GCF_001515605.1 Sinocyclocheilus anshuiensis
ACACATGAGACCTACCTCTGTAAAAAGTACATCCATGATGAATTTGATCTGGTCACTGTGGGTGTGCTGTCCAGAATTGAAGTCAGGTGAGAGTGGATTGCATCAATCTGCTCCTGATCTTCAATGTATACCGGCACAGGTGCTGACTGAGCAGAATGCTTGGGAAAAAGTGTAAAGCCACTTTGAATTCTTTTGGCCACTGCCTTGCCTTTCAAAAGAAAGAAAACATTTTAATTTGCTGACCCCCCAATACGACAACTCTAGTTAGTGACAATAAACAGGCAGATTCATAATTAAAATGTTTTAATTTCATTTAAATTGTTCAAATGTAGGTTATCAAGAATAGACATGTGAATATTGCCATGTGGGTATTTTACTGAGGTGATTATGAAAACAATGACAAGGCATGATTGATTGATGCCTTCTGTCTATGCTGATGATTTATTGCATTTTTCATCTGTGCTGTGTTGCCTCAGTTTGGTCAGTTATTTCCACTGGCAAGGAAGGGACTTCAAAAATGAAACAAACTAAGATGTTCAGAACTTGACTAGTACTACTACCTCTCTGTCTCAAACTGCTCACCAATCTGATCGCAGGAATGTCAAGCTAACAGAAATGTTACAGGATTAGTATTCAGATCTTATTGGTAGAACTCAATGACCAGCAATAAATTACAACAACTTTATAGCAACCTTTTAATGAAGAAAATAGAAAAGCTCATCTGAGGGAAATTAAATGCAGTGTTCAGCACAGTGTAGAGGGCATACTCTCAACGTTATATGCCATAGGAACATGGCAATCGTTTCTTAGCTGTGGACCTAAAGATGTCTCTGTGCTGGTCATCTCCAAAACCAGGCTCTGATTACTATACAGGGAGACTAGAAGGAGGATCTCTCTTGCAACGTTGCACGATTGCTGAACAATAATAACTTTAGCAATTATTTAACATACCTCTTATTCGTGTCGTTTCTGTTCTGATGGCTCATACTGTACAGCCTCCCCCTACTGGACGCATCAGGAACAACAGGGGCGTAAAACTGCCTGGGCCGTGAAACTGTCTGGGCCGTAGATCTGCCTTGCTCCAGGTCTGCAGCCTGCCCGTATAGAGTTTTTTGGCGGAATGGCAAACCAACTTTGTTTCAGTCTACTCATCAGTCCTGTTTCCTTAATAAAATCAAAGAAAGCTCTTTTGTTGGGCCATGAAACTGTCTGGGCCGTAGATCTGCCTGCTCCAGGTCTGCAGCCTCTCCGTATAGTTCAATTGAAAGCAGCTAAAACTGGTAGCTTAATGTCACTAGATGACATCACAATGGCAAATTCACTGATCTATATAAAGATGAACGTAGATCAGTGAAAGCATTATCCTAAAAAACACAAATAACACCAGTAAAGAATACCTATTATTTTCAATCATTGATTTATGCATTCAATACTCACTGGAGAGTAGGCTAGAGGATTGTGGCAATAACATGCGAAGGGGTGGGGAAGTCACTAAATCTAGCCACAAAATAGCTAAATTGGCAACACTGCGGACAACAACCGTCTCGTCTCGTGTGTCTCACTTCGAAAGCTGCGTAGAAGAGGACAGTCAATAATATACAGTATACAAGCATGACATTCTCTAGATAGGATATGTGATAGTTGATGTGATAGTTGAAACCTAAAAAAAATGGAATGGAATTATGGAATTAAATAACTACTTTTGATGTCTTTGTTCATTTTTTTTTTCATATAAAGGCAAGAGAACATCAATTATGTCCAGTTTATTAGTAACATCGCATGAGCGTGAATCATGCGATCATGCAATTCATATCTATGGCCGTCAGAGGAGGCAGTAGGATTGAATGAGGTTCTGCAAGCTCAGGGAAATAGTGGTAAAAGTCCATTCAAAGCAGATGATCGTAAAAGAGAGCACACGGACAGCCCCGAAGTGCTCTTGAACAGTCAGTACAGATGTGATGATGGATGCAGTAGAGCCAGACAGAAGGGTTTCTCCTCTGAAGAACTTTGTGGCTGGAGGGGGCGGTGGGGTCTGTCTCTTATTCACTGGACACCCGCTGGACACTATCAAGGTGAACTTTGTGGCTGGAGGGGTCGGTGGGGTCTGTCTCTTATTCACTGGACACCCGCTGGACACTATCAAGGTAAAGCTTCACCCAAGAGGAGAAAGCTGCATGATAAGAGTCATGAAAATAAGGATGCATTGACAAGGGTGTAATTTACATCATTTAATGATTTTTCATCAGCTTTAGCATGATTAAATAGGAGTGTATCGGGGTGATACTTTCAATGTTTTACATTCATCTAGACAAATGGCTATTTTTGTTACTATAATATATAAATAGAAGACATACAAGACCAGAATACATCACGATTATTGTGTGACATTAATTCTGTTCTGGTGTATGTGACAGAATTCGCTGTCAAATATTTACACCTGCATACTAAAGAATGTGTGTCGTTTAACAATTCCTTCAATAATTGACGGCTTAGCATTTTTGGGATGGTTAATGTTTTAAGGACAAATTAAGTCATATGTTCCCACTGAAGTTTGAGCAATAAAACCTTTCGAGACTCTAGTGATACTGATATGTTATCTAAAGACACAGAGGGAGCAAATGGCACAGATAACAGCTGCTTCTTCTGACATAGTGCTTTATCAGTATTTGTTAGACCATGCTTTATCTCATTGTTGTTAAGACACCGCCAAGATCGATGTGTCATACTTCACATTGCTGTGAGTTATACCATGTGAATCTTCATGTTTCCACAGGTCCGTCTGCAAACACAGGAATGTGTTGTCTACAGAGGAACGTATGACTGCTTACGAAAGACTGTGTCCAAAGAGGTAATAGCTTTCTGTAAGTAAACGTTTTTTTTTATAGCATACATAAAGTGTCTGCACTACATGACAGATACTGTTTATTACTGAAATAGGTGTCATGGAAAATCACTCCTGTTACTGTGACACACCTAGACTCTGTAAATAGTAACTTAAACGTGTTAGGGGTGCAGCACATGCATTTTACCCCAAAAAAGCAATGCTCTTCTGCCTGGCAGACATCGGGCATCTTCTGGTTTACTGACATTAGGTTGGTGGACTGGTCTTTAGAGGGCAGTGTTGTAAAGAGAGGGCATGTGGTTGCAGTGATGGGATGGTCTGTTTCAGTAGATAAACTTCTTAAAAAAAGAAGAAGCACTTTTTAGACCTTTTCTTGACATTTGATAGCAAGTTTGTGCAGTTTTGGTTATTTTGTTAAGTGGCTCTCAGCTGGTTTTGCTACAGGATTTTGTTCAGGTTTCAAATTTCACATTGGACATCAGCTGGGGACCAGACACAGAACCAAATCTGTTCATCATACAAATTTAACAAAAAGGTCTTTAAATTAAATTATCAGTACATTTATTCCAGTCAATTTAGATATGACAAGTGACAGATGAATTTGCCCAAAAATACTTTGAATGCATGCACAACCTACAACAATAACAAAAAAATGAGAAGTCATTTTAAAAGCATATTTATTTTGCCATCTTGCGGTCCGCAAAGTTATCACAACAGACATGTGACTCAACGGTTGAGAAGCACATAGTACACTCTCTCTTTCTCTGCCCTGTTTTAATGTCTGCAGGGAATATTTGGCCTGTATAAAGGGATGGGTGTCCTGCTAGCCAGTGTTACCCCAATGATGGCTTTGAATTTCTTTGGCTTTGGGCTTGGAAAGGAACTTCTGCAACGTGACCGCACCGTACCAATCACGTTAGTACAGGAGACCTAACCTAATAAGAGAAAGGGGATGTTTGTGATGTCAACTCTGAGCTGAATATATGTAACATTTAACAGTTTCAATTTCTAAGTGTGTAGTCTTAATAAAAACTAGTGGGCATTTGTATCTTTATGTAACCAAATGCAGCAGCAGCAGCTGAATAGATTTGTTCACACTGTTTTCAGTTTTATATACTAGAATAAATGCTATATAGACAACATTGTTTGATGCTTCTCTTTTCTACTTTTCCTTTTTATGACTTTATTTGACCCTCTGTCAGGAACACACAGATCTACTTGGCGGGGATGCTGGCAGGAGTATTCACCAGTGTAATCGTGGCCCCGGGCGAGAGAATCAAGTGTTTACTTCAGGCAGGGCAAACACACTACTGTCATAAATACACCTGTGTCCATACACACCATTAGCATGGTAATAAAACACTCAAGAATTAAATACGTACTTAAATTTAAAAACAAACAAAAGAACACGTTTCGAACAGTTATCACATTACCATAGCCACATTGTGTTAGCTCACTTGATGTTCATTCACTGTAATCCTACTTTTACAGTCAGAAAGCACAAAACTATAACAGAATGCTGCGAATTTAGTTAATCTGGCACTCTAAGACAAGTCTAAAATATCAGCAAAATGTCCCTGAAAAAGCTGAGTAATGATAGAAACATCAATCATGTAAAATCCTGTAGTGTTACTTATGAGTTGTCTTTATTAACATTTGCATGCGTGTTTTAGATCCAGTCCTCGGCCAGTCAGCTGAAGTACACTGGACCAGTGGATTGTGCATTTAGACTTTATAAGGAACAAGGATTTCGCAGTGTCTACAAGGGCACTGTTCTTACTCTAATCAGAGGTGTGTGTGTGATACTGTATATTTCACTGTAAAAAATTGCTGTAAAAAAACGGCCATATTCTGACAGTAACATCCTGTTTTTTCATTACAACAGTACAATCCCATTAAAAAAACAATGTATTCTGGGTAATATTTGTTGTTTTCGTGAAAGTAGCCTTCTGCAGCACTGTGAAGTAACAGCGTTCAGAGTCGACACTCAGAGGCTGTGTTTCAAATCACACCCTACACCCTCATTCACTATTCCCTACATGAGTTTACTAATACAGTCCACCTGACAGAGAGAATGAACACTAATGAGTGAATTCAGACACTGATGAACAGCTGCTGTTAACAAGCAGAATCACTGAAGAAAAGAGAAACACAAGAACTACAACTGACTTCAGCCACAGCCTTAGATGAAATCAACTGAAATAAGACAGCAGAACATGATCAAACAACTCCACAAACAGCATTACAGTTTGACTTTATTTCTGTCATATATCTACACAAATTCTTTGAGAATTAACAGAGGTTTAGATGTTTTATTGAAAACGTTTTGTTTGACCTCACCATCGTGGCGATCAGTGTTTGCTTTAGTTGGGCTCTTGACCCTTCACTTTTTAATGCTAGCTTGTCTGGTTGTTGTAACTGTGTTTGTAAAGCACATTTGTTATAGCAAGAAAAGTGTAGAAAAATAGTGATTGAATGGTTCTGGTTATTTATTGATGCTGGTGTAATCATCATTTTGTGGCCTGATTCACTGATCTCGTTCAGTGGCTGATCTTTAAAACTATAGTGTGGGTTTTCACTTGCTTCGTGTTAGTTACAATAGCTATATGACACTGCAAGCTGAGATGATAGACAATTATGATGGAGTTTGTAAACTTTTGATGTTCAAAGCCTTTAAACCCACGGCATCTCTTAGACACACAGAGACATCAAGAATCAACACATGAATCTCAACAATGGTGACAATCAAAAGCTTCATGCTGCAATGCATGCTGGGTACCAGCACAGGAAAAAAAACTCATCCATGACTCCCAGCATGCATTGCGGCATGACTAAATTATGCAGTTGAATTGTCCACTTATTTTCTTTAATTCTTACTAGGTGCTTTTATTTTTGTGTTGAGTTTTAGTAGCGGGATGTTTTGTGATGTTCAGAGACGATCTGTTTATTAATTTTTTTGATTGTTACCGATTCATAAGCTGATTCTTCATGTGTGTGTTTCATAGCATGTTAGAGCTTTTTTTTTTGAGTGATGTGTACGATGTTTCATAATAGCCCGCTTGTTCTTTTGCTCTAATATGTTACCATAACATGGCTTTGGTACAAAAAGAGACTCTGGACAAAATCAGTAAACCTGTTTTTTTAAAGATGGTTATGTAATTTGCAAATCATAATCAACAGCATCACATACTGTGCCTAGGTCCTTTTTTACCACAACAAATATGTAGAATAGCACAATGGTTAAAGCAACTAAATAAGAATAATGTTAAAAAGTCAAGGTTCAAGATCCCAACTAAAGCAAACACTGATCTCCATCATGGTAGTGTCAGAAAACAACAACATCTAAACCTCTGTTAATTTTCAATAAGCACTTCTGTACACATCTGACAGAAATAGCACCAGTCTGGTTAGTAATGTGAAGCTGGTGATGCTGTTTTAGAAGTTGTTTAATCAGATCTTGAGAGATTTAATGTCTTTTATTTCAGTTGATTTCATCTAAGGCTGTGGCTGAAGTCAGTTGTAGTTCTTGTGTTTCTCTTTTCTTCAGTGATTCTGTTTGTTAACAGCAGCTGTTCATCACTAATGCGCAATCATCACTTAATTAATCACAGAATTATCTCATTAACTTCAGCACCGCTTCACTCTGTAGTGTGGACACATTATAAGTGTTCATTTAAAACTGAGGATTTTGTTGTGGGGTTTAAAGGGTTAAAGATGTAAGATGGAAAAAAAACAGCATGAAATGTAATTTAACAGTAATAAACTGTAATTATTTTACGGCCACAAACGGTAAAAAAACAGTTATTTACTGGCAGCACGGTTGCCAGTAAATAACTGTTTTTCTACAGTTGGTTGCCGTTAAGTCCAGGAAAAAAACAGCAATATACTGTAAAACGGAAGAGTCAGATTTACCAAATGAAAAAAGTTAATTTGACTGAAATATTTGTGAACATCCATAGAAAAAAAGTTATGCAAAGTCATGAACTGATAAGGAGAGTAAATATTGAACTGAACTGTATTAATGTGTTTTTGCACAAGAGAGATCTGTTAGTTTAATGTAGTTTTGTGTGTCACCATTGTGCTGGAGAGTAGAGCCTGTGCTTCAGTCAATGATGAGCCACCAACACGGATGCTCAGCTGCTTTATTTAAAGGTAGTAACTGTGGAGTTGCTGATACATTAATGATCTATTTGTTACTTTATCTCACACATGTGTGCTATAGCTAACAGTGAACTGCAATGATTTGAGTTATTTTGCTGCTACACATTAAGTGTTTGCAGTTTTATACTAAGAAATATTCCTTCTCAGTGGACTTAAATGAAATAAGTTCACAGTACTAATATCGTATGAACGCTAGCTTTTAAACTCAAACTGTTTGAAGCAATGGGAGCGGAGTTAATTTCCATGGTAGAATTACGGTAAAACACTGTAAAAATTAAGAGTTGTAAATTAACGGTTGAGAGCTGTAAATTAACAGTACCTTACTGGCAACCCTGCTGCCAGTAAATAACTGTTATTTAACGGCACAATTTTTTACAGTGATAGGTGATATTGTGTGTGACATGATATATTTCCTGTAAACTAAAATTAATAGGTGGCCTTTATGGATGCATCTTTTTTTTTCTTTTTCTTTCAGATGTGCCTTCAAATGGTGTGTACTTTCTAACTTATGAATACTTAAAACAGTTTCTGACCCCGGAGAGAGAGTGGTGAGAGTCACAACTTTGTCATTCTAGCTATAAATAATATCAGGATTTAAAACTAATGTTCATTTCATTTCTTCCAAATGTTCATCATCTCAGCACATCCAGAGTTCTTCTCGCAGGTGGGATTGCTGGCATGTTAAACTGGCTGATTGCTCTGCCTGCAGATGTGCTTAAGTCAAACTACCAGACAGGTACACCACAGACATTTCTGAACGTGTCATTGTGTTTTATGACTTATATGCCATAAAATGGCTCTACATTGTACCCTAGAGGCACAAATAAAACTATAAAAAGTAAGTTAGTTATGCTGGAGATTCACTAAACAGTTGCTTCTCTTTTGTGTGTGGTATTTCACTGCAAAAACCTGCATCATATTAACTAACCATCAGCAAACTAATTTACAAGGCACTATCAGTGCTACACAGTGGCAGCTGGTGTAACATTTACTAGGTCTAGGGCTGTGCCACATCCAACAATTTTAGCAAACATCCCAATATTATTTAATGCTAAACAGTTAAAGTTTAAGAACAAAAGTTGACAGAAGGAAAACGTATTACGACTTAAAATATTTTGAAAGCTTGAAACTTGAGGATGGTTCTCTAAGTTTTTTTCGAGGTAAATTAAAAATACTTTTTCGTTTTCATAATTCATAATTTATGTATACAGTGGAACAACAAAATCTCTGATGAAAAAATAAATGATACATTTGTTTAGAGCTTTTTATATAAATAACTGCAAGTAAAGCTGCAGTACCAAACAGGACCACCCGGGGATGCCAACAGACCACTATAGCAGCCGCCTTAACCACAGCATACATACAGTACACAGATCCATTCAGAATTATTAAACACAGCAAAACACACAAAAAAAAAATTTCTGAATTTGCCGAATGTGGCGATCTGAAGGTGACTCAACATCATTAGTCAAGTAAAGTCACATTTATTTGTATAGCGCTTTATACAATACTGATTGTGTCAAAGCAGCTTTACAGTGTTAAACAGGAAAATAGTTTGTCAATAATGCAAGAAGACAATGACAGTCATTTTTCCAGCTGACGTCATCAGTAAACAGTTCAACAGTGTTCATGTCCGAGGCCCATATCTACATAAACACCACTGAC
>NW_015539859.1:262974-266613 GCF_001515605.1 Sinocyclocheilus anshuiensis
AAAAAAAAAAAAAAAAAAAAAAAAATATATATATATATATATATATATATATAAATCCTATATAAAATACTCATCAGACATGCAAGCATACTGAAATGTGCTCGTGCAAAAAGATATTAGTGCGCAGAGAGCACACATATATGGTTTGATTCACATTAATAATAGATTCGCGCATGCCTGTTGTGCGATCCTGTATGAAATTGTAATCGTCTTTACCTTGACTACAGTTGTCATCCATCAAAACTTTACGAGCGAGAAACTGGTTTGCTTTATTCAGCACCTACAGTCCAGTCCAGACTATAGCAGTGGCTCGTTTCAGGCGACAGAGAAATCGCCCATTTCGGACAAGATTTGAGGATGCTGATTGGCTAAATTTTATGTCATGTCTTGAAGATGTTCACAGCAATTGGCTAAACTGCTACATAAACCCGCCTCCTGTGGGTGATTTCACTGTATACATAGACCTTCTTTTCTATATTTACGGGAATGGCATAAACACATACGAATAAAAGATGCTAGCCTTACAGAATTTGCAAGAATGTGGTTGTGAACATAGATTTTCATGTACTTCCTCAATAATGGAATTTTGTTTAACCTTCCATATTGCAGCCTTAATTGAACTTTTATTTTTGTATCTTTCAGTGCCCTTCACTAATATAGGTACTCTTGGTAAATATGAACAAATTGTCTTTGGAAAAATGTCTTTGCTGTTTATCTTATTGGTCTTTCATTCAAAATACACTTTTTTTTTTTTTATTGAAGAAAAAATTACAAAACACATTTTTAAAATATATCTGCCACAATTATTGGCCACCAAATCCCACCTCTTGTTTTTTTTTTCCTTAAAAAAAAAAACTTTGTTTTGGTCACACCATAAATACCAATGGTCCCGATGAAAGTCCCAGTTATGTTCGGCAAACTGCTAGTGCTTTTGTTGTATGATGACATCGAAGGCTTAATCATGGCAACCCTCTGCAAACTAACGTCTGCAATCCTTACAAATCGTTTAGGTGGGTGGCCAAACTTAGCTACTCAATTTGGTCAGTCACACTTTTAAACACATTTTAATTTTTCTATAAACCTAAAAATTAATTCTCTGTATCAAATTCAAGTGATTTTACTATGACTTCTGTTACGGAGTGACAGAAGCGTGAAACGTGCAGATCCATACGCAAAGCTTTATTCATAGACATGGTCATACACAGGCAGGGTCGAACACTGGCAAACAGGTACAGTATATTGAGGGCAAGACACAAGAGCAGTACAGTAAACAAGCATGGGTCGATCGACGGCTAACGTAATCCAGGGGGCAAGGCAAACGGATAATCCGAACATACAGACAATAGTCCAGACGAGGGGCGAGCAGAGTCCGAAACGGCAAGACAAGGGGTTAATCCAAGACAGGCGATGGATAATCCGAACATACAGACAATAGTCCAGACGAGGGGCGAGCAGAGTCTGAAACGGCAAGACAAGGGGTTAATCCAAGACAGGCGATAATTCCAGGGCAGGCAGCAGACTGACAAGACGAGATAAACAAACTAAGATACAAGACTAGGCTAGACTGGACTAGAAAACACGGAAAGGCTCCGTAAAAATGCTATCGCTAACACAGTGATATGCGCAAACAAAACTCGGCGACTAGAGCAGGATCTGGGTGGATGTTATATAGTGTGTGTAATAGCTTCCACTATATCCACTATAGCGTGTGATTGGTTACAGCTGTGTGCAATCAGTGCAATGGATGATGGGAAATGTAGTCCAGGGTATAGTGTAACAGTCTGTGTGGTGTGAGAGTCCATGTCGTGAGCCTCTGGTGGTGAGTGAACGGAAGTTCATAGACCGGATTCGTGACAAATACATAGAAAAACAGAAAGGACTTGAGGTTGCCATGGCAACCAGATACATTGCACATGAATTAATTGTAGTCTATTTTTGCCGTGTTAAACTTATGTCTTGAAAGTAATGCATAAACATGTTATCAACATGATCTCAAAGTATGCTTTTATAAAGTAAAGTAACACTTTAATCAGATGATATATATATGATATATAATATGTTTATTTATCAAATTTTTAAAAAGAATTTTACTTCAATTAAAGGTTGTAACATTTTTTCACAGTATGTTTTGTTCATAATTACCAAGCGTGCCAATTTTAGTGGGTTGCACTTAAGATCAAAAGCATGTAGTACTTGTAGTAGTTAGTGATTAGAAAAAGCAAACAACGCTCTGTGCTCTGTCCTGCAGCCACAGACAGGCGTTATCGGGGTTTGAGAGATGTGTTAAAAACACTGTTACGGGAGGAAGGAGCCCATGCTCTCTACAAAGGCTTGAGTGCAGTCATGTTACGAGCATTTCCAGCTAATGCGGTGAGAAAACGTACTCATGCTGCCAATACATTTTTCAATATCAGCACTTAATTTGCCTATTGTCATGAAAACGTTTATTACAGAGTTCTAGTAGAGGTGTAGTAAATGTTTTTGTGAGCCTTTAGGATTTTATGGATTTCTGACTAAATATATCTCAGTTAGTCACAGCGGTTAATAAAAACGGTAACAAAGTCTAATGACATAAAAGTATTTGTATATGCTGCCTTCACATGCTTTCAGAAATGTCCTACTTCCCACTTCCCAGTCATAATTAAGTGTGTCGCTTTCAGGTCATTTCAGGTTTAGCATAGGTTATAGTTTATTAGCAAGTGTGCTGTTTTCCCCCAATCAAAGTATTTCTTTTTAAATCTGCTTTGTGTAAGTCTATTCAATGCTTTTCTCATTTAACACAATAATGACTTTAATATTGTGGAGGGTAATTTCACAGCCAAAATTGATGAATGATTAAATTTGAATAATTAGAATAATCGACACATCATGTCACAAAATGTAATTAATTAGATTTTAAAAAATAATAATCGTACATAGTAGAATTAGTAGAATCAAAATCTGCACGAGTTAGATCTGATCTTTTATTAATATCATATTTGGATAAATTCTCAAACTTCCTGCAGGTCAGATAAATAATGCTGCTTTGATGCCCCTGTCAGTCTCTTGACTGGCCTTTTGCAGATCTTAGCTCTACAGGCCACATATAAAAACACATTTACATTTATACATTGATACACTCAGAACATTTGTAAGATTTGTAATCCAATTCAAACACATTTTGCAAACCTTTAATCAACACTGGCAAACCACATTTTTGGCTGTGTACTTGCAGAACGATGCAGACACACCAGTGTAGAACAATAAAAAATATATATATATTATTAAAAATAATTCGGAATACTGAAATGAGTGTTGATATGTTTTGAAATGTTCTGCTCTTAATCGTGTTACTCTCTGTGTGTGTGTGTGTGTGTGTGTGTGTGTGTGTATAAAAAATATTTATTAAAAATAATTCGGAATACTGAAATGAGTGTTGATATGTTTTGAAATGTTCTGCTCTCTGCTCTGTTTCTCTCTGTGTGTGTGTGTGTGTGTGTGTGTGTGTGTGTACCTGGTATTTATCACGTTATGGGGACCAAATGTCCCCACAAGGATAGTAATACTAGTACATTTTGACCTTGTGGGGACATTTTTGAGGTCCTCATGAGGAAACAAGCTTATAAATCATACAGAATGAGTTTTTTTGAGAAAGTAAAA
>NW_015539859.1:270141-271250 GCF_001515605.1 Sinocyclocheilus anshuiensis
AAATTAATAATGATTTAATTTCTGTATGTTTGAAAAATTATTGGTTTTATATTAAAACCATATCTTTAGAATTTTGTTAATAATAATAATAATAATAGTAATTCTAGACCAATTACTATATGTACAAATCACAATCCTTGTATCATACTGTATATAAAATAATTGATTTTTAAATGTTATTTAACTGGTCACCTTTAAAACTTGCATCTCTATGTAAACTGTATGATAAGCAAATTTATTAAAAAGGAAAAACTGAAACATTACATTAATGTAAGTATTCAGACTCTTTATTTCACTATTATTATTATTATTATTATTATTATTATTATTATTAATATTAACTAACAAATACAGTCTGGCCCTCACACAAGTTCTTTGAATTTATGGCGCTTTTACTACATTGCTCCAGACTGGTGATTTCCCAGCTACGACTGATGAGGGATACTACACGACTGATATTTGAATACTTTTCTCTCTCTCTTTTTTCTTCTTCTATGTAGCATTGTTTCACAGCCCTTTTTGAAGTCATTTTTGCATGTCTTCAGTAAGGGGCAGAAAGTTTTGAAAGTTAAACATTTTGATTTGTATTGTTTTCTCTTTTCCTTACCATTTAATTTAGAACAGATGACAGAATTCTGTGCCTTATCCAAAGAAAGTTTACAGTAACGTATGTTACTTTTGAATGATGCTCTCTTACATATGTCTCTCTTATTTGTTATCTTATGCTAATTATTTTCAATTGAATAATTGTAAAATTATAAAATCAAATATAAAAATTAATAATATGTAATTTTTAATTTCTGGATGTTTGAAATTACAATGTGACAAGCTTTACATACCTGGAGTTCTGAGTCAAAAACAAAGGCTCTGTAATATTAACAGTGAAATAAATAATGGTGGAGACATAATACCCTGTATCTCCGGACACTGTGTAAAATTTATATAAAAATTACATTTACATTGTAATAATAATATGTTAAAATATATAATATTTGGTGAATATAAACGACTTCTTTAAAACACACACTCGCACACGCACTCGCACACACACACGCACTCACACGCACACACGCGCACACACACACACACACACACGCGCACACACACTA
>NW_015539859.1:271344-310131 GCF_001515605.1 Sinocyclocheilus anshuiensis
CACTCGCACACGCACTCGCACACACACACGCACTCACACGCACACACGCGCACACACACACACACACTCACGCGCACACACACTCACACACACACACTCACACGCGCGCACACACACTCACACACACACACTCACACGCACACACGCGCGCACACACACTCACACGCACACACTCACACACACACACACACACACACACTCACACGCGCACACGCGCACACACTCACACACACACACACTCACACGCACACGCGCACACGCACACTCACACTCACACACTCACACACACTCACACACACTCACACACACAGACACACACAGACACACACACACACACACACACACACACACACACACACACTAGTTTCCATGTTTTATGGGGACTCTCCATAGGCACAATAGTTCTTCTACTGTACAAACTGTATTTTCTATCCCCTTACCCTAAACCTACCCCTCACACAAAACACACTGCATTTATAAGGACATTTGGTCCCCGTAACGCAGTGAATACCAATACAGTTGGTTAAGTCATTTCAGTTATTTTGTTATTGTAAAGTAATTATGTGTAAGCTAACATTTGTAGCCTCAAGCTGACGCTGACTAATTCGTAAAATGAAGCCCTTGTTTTCTGCATTTATGATTCTGAAAGCCAACAGCACAGCACAACATTGTAAATACACCAAATAACATTTTACTTCGCGCCAGACTTTTAATAATGCCCCCACTTCCGTGTGTGACGTAAAATGTGATGGTAACAGAAATAGCATGTGCTTCCGCAGTCTTATTTAGGAATTGTTATAACCAAAAACGAGTCTACACGTTGTAATGATAATTTTATTCCAATTGTAGAAAAACCCTGTAAAAAACTTAAGCAGTGACTTCAGAGGAATATTTCTTTATTTCTTACTAAAGCTGAAGGTTTATCTATATTGGCGTATGCAGCTTTGGCTTTACATTTGGAAAATAAAATTTGTAAAATGATAGACAATAGACAAGTTTGGAGGAATCGTAGCCATTATATTAAGAAAACAGTTTTTTTTAACAACTACATTTTCTAGATTTCAGTACTGTAAATTACACCTTTAAAGGGATAGTTCACCCAAAAATGAAATTTGATGTTTGTGTGCTTACCCCCAGGGCATCCAAGATGTAGGTGACTTTGTTTCTTTAAAGTCAATTGGATGAAACACTTCTTAAAATGTCCCTCGTCGATTTGGAATTATATCCCTAATTATGTTTTTTTCACAACTGGGTGGCTTAAATTTTCTTTCTCTATGTAATTATAATATTGAAAAATTACCTGTTAAACTCTCAGCATTCCACAAGCAAATGCTTCTTGCTTGGTCTCTTATTTATAAACACAATTTCTCTCCAAACTTTTTTTTTATATGGAGCAATCGTAATATACTCTATAAAAACAAGTCTTTATTTTTTCAGAACTGGTATAATAATAAAATACTTTTAGTACGTGATCTTTTTAATGAAAGTGGTCTTCTGCTGTCATATTATCAGTTTTTACAGAAGTTTAACTTTCCTGCTTCACCCAAAGAATTTGCAATTGTCTTTGATGCTGTTCCTTCCAGAGTCATCACACTGTTTAAAGGTCTTGAACTCTATGTTCCTCTTTGTGATCCATTCCAAACAACAGCGGGTAAAGCTTGTCTCGCTCCACGTTCAAGTAACAACTGATTCGTGCTCTTTTTCAGAAAGGAGTCGTCTCCAAACCATATGTTATTGCCTATTGGAGTAATTTGATAAATATTGCAAACTGGAAAAAAGTTTGGCTTTTGCCACATAACTACCTTATTGTGAACAAAGTCAGAGAAGTATCTTTCAAATGAATCCACAGATTCTACAGATCTAGTGGATAGTTACCTTAAAAAATTCAAACCTGATATTGACACAATGTGCAACTTTTGTAATATACAAGATTAAACAATTGCACATTTATTTTGGTATTGTAATTATACTAAAGTATTTTGGAATAGTTTTTGCAAGTTTGTAATTGATTTTGTGTACTCTCAGTTTTCTTTGTTTTGGAAAGATGTTTTGTTTGGTTTTGTAAATACAGATAAAAATACTGAGAAAGAGTTTTATTTTATAAATCTATTACTGCTTCTAGCCAAATACCATATCCACAAATGTAAATTCTGCAACAATAAGCCGCATTTTGAGGTGTTTGTTAGAAGTTGCAACAATATTTTGAAACGCTCTCAGTATCGGAAAATACTAAGGCGAGGAAAACACTAACTTGTTGTGCTTTTTTCAGGATTCCCCTGTAAAATTATTACTTTGTATTTATTTATTTGCTTATTTATTCATACTTGATTTTATGTTATCTGTTTTATTATTATTATTATTTTGTATCACTTTATTTAGGTTATAATTGGGTTTTCTTTCCCCTGGCTGTTGTCTATGTTCCTTGTTATATTTCCTGATATTATGTTGTATTGTATTTACATTTGATATTGGTTAATTAATTTAAAAAAAAAGTGCTTCCTCAGTCACGACACACTCTTTTACGTCTTTCTAATATTATTTAATCAGTACTGTTTTGTGTTTCAAGATTCAGGTGGTGTTATATAAAAGCGAAAACGCCAAGGTCGAGGAAACTAAAGACGACTACAAAACTACAACTCCCATGATCGCTCGTGATGGTATAGCACTTCCGGTGCAGCTGCCTTCCTGCGCGCACGCACGGGACGGAAGGTGGGAGGGTTAAATATTTTAAAATTATACTTTTTACAATGAATCAAATTCACATTACAATTTAACGCTGTTGTTACAGAAATGTGGCGAATAAATAACTGCATCCATTAGTAAATTCAGTCATGCAATTAATTACTCTGTTTACAAAATCATTTGAAGTTTAAAATGAGGACGTTTCTAATTGTTTGACTTCTTAAGCGTCCAGCAGCTTTTACATGTCGTGTTTTTTCGTTGTGTTTTGTGTTTTCACACATCACGCTATTTCTCAATGTTGTGTAACTTGTGTCAACAGCTGCCACGCTGCTCCTCTGTTCTTATGTGGACATAAAGCTCTTGCTTATGCTTAACAAGTCTATCCCAAAATTATTACATGCTATATCTGATTCATCTGGAGCAGTTAAATACTCAGCAGCTGACCTGTATCACTGCCTATAGATATGTACGTTCCTAACAGATGAAAACCCGTTCAAATGTTAAAGTCTGTTCTGTTATGATATCTCATCAGTGCGAGATGGCCTCGGAGGTCACGTGGCCCTTCCCACAGTGCCCCCGCCTGGGCTGGAGAATATCCGGCAGAGTGGTCATGGGCATGGTGGGCTCATACAGCTACCTTTGGACCAGTGAGTCTGATGTCTCTCCACATCCACATTTTGAATAATGTGGACTAGTGTTGTAGTACTTGAGACCGGTCTTGGTCTTGAGACCATTTTTTGAAGTTCTTGTCTTAGTCTCGACTGCATTTGTCTTGGTTTTAGACTAAATCAGGGCTGTCCAAACTCGGTCCTGGAGGGCCGGTGTCCTGCAGAGTTTAGCTCCAACTCTAATTAAGCACACCTGAACCAGCTAATCAAGCTCTTTACTAGGCATAGGCTGTGTCTGAAATCGCCCCCTATACCCTCATTCACTATTCCCTATATTAGGTCACTAATTCAGTTCACTAGAAGGAGTGAATGAAAACGAGTAGTGAATTCGGACACTGAGTGCACCGGAAGGAATGCTGCTTTTGCATAGTTTGTGCTTGCTGTTTATTAATCATTTGAAACTAGCAAACTAGCAGCTCCAGTAGTAAGATTAAAGGATTCATCTTGAACTCTGTCACGGAAATTATGTATAAACCCTAATCAAACAATTTAATAATCAATTTACAATGAATGTATATCCGTGTTGTACACATTATGCTGTTTGCCATGGATGAGCGCTTTGTAAAAATGAACGGATTGATTATTCAGCTGCAGGCGCCATCTTCTGGCGAGATGCGGGAATTCATTCGGCGCGTGACTCTCGCGGTGCATTATGGGCATTCTCTAGCCGTTGAGCGTGCACCAGTTGTACACTCGTTTTTGCAGTGCATTGTGGGATTGAATGAGTGCACTCGAGAACGTCCAATATGGTTTCGGACACCACTAAAAATGGCTATTCCCTCAAATAGTGCCCTATTTAAGGGTATAGGGGGCGATTTCGGACACAGCCATAGAAACTTCCAGGCAGGTGTGTTAAACTCTGCAGGACACCGGCCCTCCAGGACCGAGTTTGGACAGTCCTGGACTAAATGGACTCAGGATTTTGTTTCAAGACCACAACTGTGGGGATATCACTAAATTGTCAATGCATTGTCTGATTTATTTGTTAACATAATTAATGATTGGATTTAAACTTCCTGCTTCAAATGCCATCAATAAATTATTTCTAATTGTATTTCTTTGGACACTGCTGTGCCCGGTAAGAACTTAATGGGGAATTGTCACAAATTTAAAATTAGAAATGGCCTAAAAACTTCAAAAAAGTACTTGTATGAGATCTATACAGTACAGTATTATAACAGATAATTAAGCAATAGGCCTCACAAGAGCAAGAGAGCTGTTTTCATAAATATGAGCATGATTGCAAACCATGATATTGATTTTATACAAATGTTCAACAAACAAGAAGTTAATGTTAACTGAATTACATTCGACCCTTTTTATTTATTTTTTTTGCTATTTCGGCAACGAAAATATTTCCAAACAAATCCATAGCACAAATGGGGCCCGTTCTTCGTACCTCACTTAACACATCTGAGATGATTTGAAAGCTGCCAGATCTTCTAATCCTGATAAATGATCGATCTCTGGCTAATTTGCTTCTTCAAACGAATTTGCAGATTTGATTAAAATATCTGGATAAAGTTGTGTAAGATTACTGCGTGTTCTCGTGTTCCCCGTAAAGGGCAGATGTATCGATACTCGAAACCACAATCAGCAATGCAGCGATTGGCTGGCGGCAAGAAAGCAACGTAATGACATCATATAATTAAAAAAGACACCTGACGAAACTTGACAAATTACTGGACCTTTATAAGGAAGCAGCCAAGCGAACAAAACTACATATTTGTTATAATAGATGAATGAAATGGGAAATTGTATTTATTTTATTTACATGATTCCCAATTATTTATATTCACGATTTCTTGTACAGGCTTTACATTTTTATTTCAATGTTGTAATTCGAGATTGATGTAATTTTATATTTGAAGCAGATTTGTTATGTGACCGCATTAATTAAAGTTTCTTTAGTATCTGCATCTCCTGCGCTCCATCAAGTCACTCCCATAGTAGCTGCCAGCACTCAAATTAATGCATGCCTCAGATTCACTGTATGTGTGTAAGACTCTAATACAATTATGCTGTGTCTATAATGTTATAGATTACACAACATTATAATATTATTTTTAAATGATTGTCCCTGGATTAGTAGAGTACTCTTGTAATGTGTACTATGAACTATGAAAGATGTAACCTATACCTAATTGATCTGATTCTGTAGATTATTTTAACTCTTTGGTGGTGCACAACCAGGATGTTTTGATGGACCTGGTTGATGAGCGTCCTCGGGACACGCCTCTTATCACAGTGTGCAATCACCAGTCCTGTATGGATGATCCACACATCTGGGGTAGGCAGAGCCTCAGATACCTGGTTTTGAGTTATAAAATCATGGCTCCAACAAAAAAATACACATTTAATATAACTGAGGTAACACATTTTAGAGTAGATTTGGCAGTAGATAATGTAAATGCATTTAAAGTGTTTGTGCACATTCTGATAACAGGAGTCCTGAAGCTCCGGCATCTGTGGAGCTTTAACAGGATGAGATGGTGAGTGAATGAAAGCAGAATCTGGAGACTCGTGTAAAAGTGTTTTGTCGCTTTATATCGTATCATATATTTGTTGTCTGTGTGTGCTCAGGACACCTGCTGCCTCTGACATCTGTTTCACAAGAGAACTGCACTCCAGCTTCTTCAGCAGAGGGAAATGTGTGCCTGTTGTTAGAGGTGAACTCATCTAATGCCACGCTTTTTCCCCATTTCCTCAGTCTGTTTTTTTTTTTTAATGATTAGACTAAATTAAACTAAATCAAACTGAATTTGATAAGGTTTTTACATTTTTTTTATTTTTTTTATTTTATTTAATCACTGTAGCTTAAACAGCAGAGCATATATATATATATATTGTGTGTGTGTGTGCGTGCGTGCGTGTGTGTTTTAAAGGGACACTTTATTGAATGCATTAAACTGTCCTATGTTTTTAGGAGATGGTGTATATCAGAAAGGAATGGATTTCCTCGTGGAAAGGCTGAATCAAGGGGAATGGGTTCACATATTTCCAGAGGGTACAGACAGCAGAGGACACTCATATTTTTAACATTTGTTTGTGGTACAAGTTAAAGGAAATATGGTACATTTCTCCTCCCAGGTAAAGTTAACATGACTGGAGAGTTCATGAGGATAAAATGGGGTAAGAGTTATGCTCCAATAATAAGATATAATTTGTTTTACCCTGTAAGTAAATCCTTCTATTCCTTGACAGGAATCGGGCGTTTGATTGCGGAGTGCACTCTTCACCCAATCATTTTACCCATGTGGCATATAGGTAAGTTATGCACGTTCAAATGACATAAGCTGTTACCATAGCACATAACTTCATGAATTAATATTTGAGCACTTGCTTATGTTCCATATTGTTTCAGGTATGAATAATGTTTTACCGAATCAAACACCATACATCCCTCGAGTAGGACAGGTCAATACATATTTTGCTTGTGTGATGTGTCATACCTGATATTTGTCAATGACACACTTACAGAACAGTTTTGACTCTGAGTGTACTTTTCTTTTGTGCAGCGAGTAACTGTTGTAGTTGGAAAGCCGTTCACAGTCAGACATCTGGTAAATGCCCTGAGAGCTGACAACACCGGTCCGGTAGGTGGTCATGTCAGCATGAGATGTGATGTCTTGAGTGTTTACAAAGATAATAATAATAATAGTAGTCTTCTTCGAGTAGTAGTAGTCTTACAGTATAGAGTACGACATTATTTTTCTCTACAGATGGAAATGCGGAAAACACTGACAGACTTTATTCAAGGGGAGTTCCTCAGTTTGAAAGCCCAGGCGGAGGCGCTTCATCACAGGATACGGAAACACTCGTGACCCATGGAGGGACGTTTTACAGGATAAAGGGCTATTCAGGACATTACCCATTAGCTAACCCGGGCCTTACAACTCAGCGTAGATACTGAGGAGAAACAATCATACAGATGACTACACCCAAAGAGGTTTACGGCATCCTTAAAATTATATCTGTGTGTGTCAGTTTGTTTATGTGTGGACAGTCAGACATGGGCTAAAGGAAAACATCTTTTGTTGTTGTAAATGGGTTACACCTACAGAGAAAGTAAATGCATTTTGAGCAGTGTGCAGGACCTCAGGAGATATCTTGTGTGCAAGTCAGTGACTGGAAATGCCTTGTAGACTGTGGAGCACGCCTTCATTCTCCCACAGGTTTTTTTTTTCTTTTCTTTTTTAATTGTACAAAATACTTGACCCATCAAAAAAGCATTAGTATTAAGAATGAAGTAACTCTTTTACATCCTAGCATGTCAGTGAGTCACTCTTTTTTTCTTTGTATTAAATTTCCTAAACATTTAACATGTTAAATTTGTATGCACAGGTGTCAAAGCTGGATCAGTGATTATCATGACAACAAAGCCAAATTCTTGATTTAATGTTGGACTGTTGAAGTATTTTTTTTTTTATTACAGATTGAGACATTTTAAATGGCAGATACTAATTGTTAGAGTTTTATATTTGATGCAGTATTTGACTGTAAACACAGAATACTTAATACAGAAATACTGTAAATACAGAAGCTGTACTCAATTATTTCTGGATGGGCCTATAGGCATTTGTGCCTATCCTACATGTAATTATTATTATTTGCCACGTCAACTGATGAAACGGACAGGATATGTAAAAATGTACTGATGTACTGTGATCTTTAAACAATATCATCAACATGATGGCATGAAAGACATTTGATCTGTTGTTCTTTAAAGAAGACACGGAGGACCTTTAGATTTCTGTCAAGAATATCTGTAGCCTATTGTATACAGTGGTGTGAAAAAGTGTTGGCCCCCTTCCTGATTTCTTATTTTTTTTGCATGTTTGTCACACTTTAATGTTTCAGATCATCAAACAAATTTAAATATTAGTCAAAGATAACACAAGTAAACACAACATGCAGTTTTTAAATGAAGGTTTTTATTATTAAGGGAAAACAAAATCCAAAACTACATGGCCCTGTGTGAAGAAGTGTTTGCCCCCCTGTTAAAACTGTGGGCTGTGGCATGACCTTAAAAAGGCGGTTCATGCTCGAAAACCCTCCAATGTGGCTGAATTACAACAATTTTGCATAGATGAGTGGACCAAAATTCCTCCACAGCGCTGTAACAGACTCATTGCAAGTTATCGCAAACGCTTGATTGCAGTTGTTGCTGCTAAGGGTGGCCCAACCAGTTATTAGGTTTAGGGGGCAAACTCTTTTTCACACAGGGCCATGTAGTTTTGGATTTTGTTTTCCCTTAATAATAAAAACCTTCATTTAAAAACTGCATGTTGTGTTCACTTGTGTTATCTTTTACTAATATTTAAATTTGTTTGATGATCTGAAACATTAAAGTGTGACAAACATGCAAAAAAAATAAGAAATCAGGAAATCTTTTTCACACCACTGTATATTTCTCCAATAATAAAAACATAATAATAACACTGTCCTGAACAGTAATCTGAATACAAGTCAAATAAACATTTGATTCACATTTTCACCATATTTGCGATACACACAATATACTTTGAAATCCAGTGATTGGAAGTTCAGTTCAGCAATAGTGAGGAGAGAGATTTTTTATTTAAATCGTTCATATGCCCGTTCACATTTTCATCACTTTCTATTTAACATTTAGTCGTTGTATGAACATGCCTTTTAACGGATTATATCAAATATGTTTTTACAAATGACAGCTTAGCAACTTTTTTTAAAAGGATTTTTCATTTTTAACAACAGATCAAATGTATATACATATTCAGTATAATCTTATATAAACATGGCCATCTATACATACAATTCTCTGGTAACGCTTTAGAATAGGGAACGCTTATCCACTATTAACTACGACTTTTTCCTCAATAAACTCCTAATTTGCTGCTTATTAATAGTTCGTAAGGTAGTTGTTAAGTTTAGGTATTGGGCAGGATTAGGGATGTAGAATAAGGCATTAATATGTGCTTAATTAGTACTAATAAATGGCTACTAATCTGGTAATATGCATGATAATAAGCAACTAGTTAAGAGACCCTAAAATAAAGTGTTACCAATTTTCTTTATCTAGCTGTACCAGCACCTGTCACCTAAAAATACATATATACATGTGAACCTATATTCAAAGATACCGAATATTGTAAATAATACAGAGCAATCACCCACCCACCTCTCCCCGTCTGCTTGATACGCACCGCATGGGGAAAACAGCTCAAACTAAATCAGTTATTGGTGAAATGGTCCTTGGATCTCATTCAGTTTGAGTCAGACTCTCCATGTCTCTTCTGCCTCCAGGTACCTTATGAATGGTTTCCATGTCTCAGCAAACTGATGTCTCTTGTTCTGTAAATGGAACCATATACTGTATGTTCTAAATGGAGTGTTTTTGTAAGTTCATTAAGCCAAAGCTGCAGTGTTATTTTGTCACTGCATTTTTTCTTAATGTTATACTTCATGACGTTACAAGACCAAAGGCGTATAGTTTCTAAATCCAACCAACTGCTAAAAATATGCAAGTGTGCAGAACATGGAACTTAAACGGAGAGAAGGATAAAATCCATAAATGTCACTTTTATTACAATTAATTTTGAAAACAGCACAGTAACAAATGACAGCAACAAGAAGCAAAATAAAACAGAAGACAGAAAGTGAAGGGTGGAACTGAAGGAATTAACTTATACAAAAAAGAACAACTAAAAGCAAGGAAAGAGTTACAAACGGATGGTGTTTAAAGCTTATTTGTCCATAGACAGTTTAATAATGCTCAAGTTCTTTCATAAAACTAAAAGAGGTCCGAGATATGAATATTTGGATCTGTGAAGCAAATTTGGAAGGTGAAGCAAAACTCAGTTTGCCAATCAAACAAATTAAGCGAAATCAGTCATAAAGAATTAAAGCAACAACAACAGTATGGAAAATTATTTTGGAGACATGGGAAACTGAAAATGACCTAAACATTTGTTATGAGAATAATACATTCAGAATTAAATAATTGACTGACTAACAGAATATTTTTGATCAAACCAACTCTGAAAATAATATAGATTTTTTTCCTATAAATATTACAATTATGCCAAGTAATACAAAAAATGGAAATACACTTTTATAAAGACACTAGAGTTGTATTCTTTCCTCAGGTAAGATCCTATCAGGAGACACCATAGAAAGAGAGGTCATTTCTGACACAATTTGCTAATTACATTTCATCCTCTAAAGATTTGAAAAGCTTACATTAAGGTTGTATCCAAAAATAAATAGCATGTGAAGACAGAAGCAAGATAACACAGAAAGCGTCTGAAAACTCTTCCGAAACAGGTGTTCTTTACTGCAAACCTGTCAGAGCTTTATTTTTCCACCGTGACCTTTAGAATTTCACATAGTAAGCAGTTACAGAATGTGATTGCTGAAAGAAAAGAAAATCAGTTTTAATCTGTTTAGGGAATAAAAATAAACTTTTCTCAGTAAACCTATTGATAAAGACATTATAGAAGAAGAACAAAGCAAATAGCTTTACAGCTTCATACGTCATTGATTCATCACGCCGAAGGTGCCCGGTTATGACGTCACGACTCATCTGCGCCGAAGGTGGCCGGTTATGACGTCACGACTCATCTGCGCCGAAGGTGGCCGGTTATGACGTCACGACTCATCTGCGCCGAAGGTGGCCGGTTATGACGTAACGACTCAGCTGCGCCCAAGATGGCTGCTCTGAGGAAGGTCTCCGGTTACACCGGGATGATTTTGTTTTGTTTTCTGTGTGCGATCGCGACAGCGAAAAGCGAGGAGCAAGTCCCTCTGGTCGCCTGGGCGAGTGATGGGTAAAGACTGGTAGTATATGAGTGTAGTCATGGAGATTTGATGGCGACAGTTAGCTTTGGCAGTTTGCTAGCTGAATGAGACGGTCGCTGTCCAGTCCTGAAAACCCGTGGAAACACTTCAGTATGAGCGTTAAACATTTAAATTCTCTGATAAGCCGCACATGTTTAGGGATCTAACTCTATATGCATCTACAAGCTTCAGAGTGTTTACTCCAGATAGGAGTGCTGCGCGGTGATGGCTATCTCGAAAGCTAGTGAACTGTCAAGGCAGCACTTCGGCCGCCAAGATGTTTACTAGAATCTGCGTTTGCGTGTTTGTCAAAGTTATACTCCTGATGGTCATGGTATGGGTTTGCCTTAGAATCATGATATGTGTTTTTCTAGACCTGTGCTCTTATAATGTGTTGTGTGTAGGTGTGCCTTGTCTCCTGTGAATGCTCCATCAGCGGGTCACACTGTGTCTGTGGAGGAGCTGGAGTCGCACCTGAACACAGCGCTGAGCACTGCACCGCGTAATCTGCTGCTCTTCCTGCAGGATAAAGTATGCACTATTCATAACAAACAGATTTATATCGTTTGCTTTAGTGTGCCAATGGGGAATTATTTGTGCAGCTCAACTGCTTTTTGTGGCACATCATTACTGTTTTGTCTTTCCCACAGAATTGAATGACTATAAGAATTGAACCCCAGGAGGGTGGCGATATTAGTGCAGGACACACACACTCACACACACACACACACACACACACACACACATGTATATATATATATATATATATATAACACAGCTGGACTCAAATGAAGGTGTAGAACCATCTCAAGGATGATCAGAAGAAATGGACAGCACCTGAGTTAAATATATGAGTGTAACAGCAAAGGGTCTGAATACTTAGGACCATGTGATATTTCAGTTTTTCTTTTTTAATAAATCTGCAAAAATGTCAACAATTCTGTGTTTTTCTGTCAATATGGGGTGCTGTGTGTACATTAATGAGGAAAAAAAAGTAACTTAAATGATTTTAGCAAATGGCTGCAATATAACAAAGAGTGAAAAATTTAAGGGGGTCTGAATACTTTCCGTACCCACTGTATATTCGTGAATGCATACTTATCATCAATATAAAAGACAAAAATACAAAAATAAATGAAAACAAAAGAAAGAAAATAAAGCGAAACAGACAGACAGCAATAGAGACAGAGAGAGATAGTATAATTATCACAATATCACAAATAGATGCACATTTCTAAATGAATTACTGCTAGCATTCCTGATGAGTTTTACTGAAGACAACAATCTGAAGTGCCATAAGGCTAGTTGAGGTAGTGCGAATCTTATTGTTTGAATTCTCTGTGTTTCATTCAGTTGAGTGTTGATGACTTCACATTGTATGGAGGAGTATTTGGAAACAAACAGGATAGTGTCTTCCAAAAGCTTGAGGTATGTTTTTGATGTCTTTTCCATCTGTCACTGCTTATGATACGTATTACTTCTTATGTTTTTGACTTTAGTTATCTTAAAGGAAGTTGTTAATAATATTAACTGAGATTTCAGTTTTTTTTACTTTGAAAAGTGCTTGTTAGCGCAAAGATTCAAAAGCAGCTCTCAGGTTTTGTTGATGTATGACTGTGGCATGTTCGCAGGCGGCTCTGCTGTCCTCCTCCTCCTTATGGTTGCCATCGGTATCATCGTCCGCCACTGCTTTGGTTTCTACACTGCTCCAGAACCAGATTTATGCGGCTCCTCTCTACATGAACCCAGACACGCTTGCTCAACTGCGCCTCAATGCTTCTGTTGCTGCCTTACTGGTCTTCCGCCTCCCTTACAGCGGCGGGTAATCAAATCTCTGACACTGGCTGGAGTTCAGAATGAAATCAATACTGTACACTGAGTACAGTTTTTCTTTAAATACTATGTGAACTAATACATTATGCAATTGGATGTTCCAAACAGTATTATGCTACATTGCCACATTAATGCAATTCAGTGAGTGCCTTCCAGTTATCGTCTAAAAAAATATTTTTTGTTTTATTTATTTATTTTTACATTAAGTTTATTATATTATAATAATATTATATAAGTCTTTTGCCAGTGCAGGGTAGTGTCACTAAAGTGGTTTATGCTGTCAATGCTGAAATGCATGAAGAAGATATAAATAGATTTCTCTTCTATTAACACCTTCTGCAACCAATGATGGAAATAAGCACATATCAAACTCTGTGGGACATTTATGGGATCTCACTATATTTTAAGGCAATAGGATATGCACATACTTTGTAACAGAAAGGATTTATTACAGCACTGACATGAGGTTAAATGCATGAACTAATAATTAATACTAAATGATAATAAAACCATTAATTGTAGCCAGTGTATGTTACCTTAATTACTTTGGATATAGTGAGTGAACGATAGAGAAAGAGATAAAGTGTCTTATGAAATCCATATAGTAAAGAGCATGAGAGAGGCAGAGCTGAAAAATGAGAAAAATCCAAGAACAGACTTTTTTTAAAACCTTAAAAGGAACTCTTGATCTTATGAGGACTGTGTCTTTTTCTTGCAGTGATATGATGTCTACTAAAGAAGTGCTCAGCGGAAACGGTACGTGTCCTATTTCAAAAGTGTTGTGCTCTAACAATTATTATTATTGTAAAACAAGCTAAGATGCTAATACAATGAAGTGTTTTCCTGCAAATGAATGGCATTATGTTGTTTGCTGTAGATGAGGTGATTGGTCAGGTGCTGAGCATCATGAAAGCTCAGTCTGTGCCGTATACCGCAGTGTTTACTTCACTTTGGCCCTCAAGGGTAAGACTTCTCTGCAACTATCCTGTATGCACGTACACACCTTCAGGTAGGGTGGGTAGTGTGACCAAAATCTTATTTTAGAATATGAGTAATTTTAGATTACTGTACTGGTATACACGGCAGTCATTTTATTATTATTGGAAATTCAACTGAAAATGGTTTATATGCTAATAATAAATTCCTTACTTTAGTTAAATACTTTTCATGTGTCTCAGTTGATTTATTTTTTTTATTTGAAATAAATTAAATGACTTAATGGAACGCTAACAAAAACTTTAAAGCTTAGCACGTAACACATTAAGTAGCGCTTGAACACGAAAGAGTAAAACCAGTAAAACTAATCATTTAAAAGGAAAAGTTTCCCACTGTAATATCAAGTTCAATGAGTCACATTTGAAAATTTGCCCACATAAAATGGACAGATTTGAATTCAAAAGAGATTAATTTGTCAACTACCAAAATAGTTTTTACAGGTGCTCGTGATGTGCACTGAGACTCTGCATCTGACAGGCAGGGAGTGCTTTTCTGGAGGACTGCATGCGTACAATACCTGTGACTGCACAGCTGTTGAATTCTTTAATGTTTAATGTGTTTAACGTGAGCACAGTAAATTGAAGGTGGCTTGTGTTTGTCTCAGGTGATAGAGGAGGTGTCTCCAGCTGTGCAGTCTGTTTGGTCACGATCCCTATTGCAGTCCCGTCGTGAGGAGCCTACCGCTACGAACCCGCCTTTGGAGTTTAAGGAGAAGGGCTCCACCTGCATCCTCTTGTGGGCGGAGAAGCTGGTGGTCAGCCAGTATCGCTCAGGAAAGTGGGAGAGGCATGACCTTGCCCCCACAACCTTCGGTGAAGGTGTGGAACCCAACCTGTCTGGATCATCCTGCAATGAGACGCACTCCCGGTAAATAGTGCTCAACTTCATGTGAGGTTTAAGTTAAAGGGACCATTTTCTACGGTATTTGATTTTTCCCCCGATATTATCCACTTCTAATGTTAGTTTCAGGACAGTCATTATCTCATTATCATTAATGTTGACAATTTTCCACCCCTTTTTGAGAATTAGATGAAATTACTGCTTTTATGATGATTGCTAACCATATGAAAATAGTAACAGTGCCCCACCATACTAAATAGCCATTGACATGTAAATCTAACCAATCGCATTCTTATTTGCACTGTGAGAGTTGGCCTTCAAGGTTTGGACCATTCACAGTAGAGCAAAGAAGGGGGCTTTAAATTGCTCTCTATACTCTTGTATAGTACACTGTTTGATAGGGGTGTGAATCTTTAGGCACCTCATGATCTGGTTCAGATTCTGGCAAAAATAATTCTTAACATAATTGAATGCATTCACACTAATGCAGTGATCTGTTTGCACATATCAGATGTTTCGTCCTGTCCTTAAGACATAAATTACTATGTTTACATTTATTTTGTATCAGACGCAATTGTGAATGTGGAGATTCAAGTGCATTAAACCGCAAGTTACGCACAGCTGCTTGCTGTGAGCGTCCTGTCTCTAGTGCACACAAGTGCACTTGTGCATATGCAAAAACAATAATATTCTGTCGTACGGCTCGCTAGTCTAGTGCAAGTAGTTGTGCAAGTAGTCCATTCCCTCTTCTTGTCAGAAGCTTGTTCATATTCACTTGTTTTCATTTACACATTTAGTAGACTATATTAGTGGAATAATGTAGGGAATAGTAAATGAGGGTATAGGGGTCAATTTTTGAGACAGCAGGGGTTACACTGTGTCTGCGCTGGACCAGACTGTTTACACTAGATGCGTGATGCAGTGATGCTCCGACATTGAATCAGTGCCCCTTTCTATTTCTCACATACTCCATGGAATTGCGATACTTATGACAACAGGAAAAATGGATTGGAACTTTCGCTTTGATGCATTCAGTAGGCAGCATGGCACGACAACGGTGTAGTAGACAATTAAAGTGTTATGCAATTAACGTATAAATGTATATGTTGGCAGTTCATAACCACAGTTTTCTCTTGAAATACAGGTTGGTTCTGAATTATAAAGACGTCTTGAATTATCATTCTTTTAAACTCATGTAAGTGTCTTATTTTCTCATTTACACACACACACACAATCTCTGTGTTCTATATCTCTCTGTGTTGGGCTTGAACTGTGTTCTGTATTCTCCTCAGTTTTGTAATGAACCGCCGTCACTATAAGGTTTCTGCCCGCCATTGGTTCACCATGGATCTGGTTCATCTGGAGTATGATGGGAAAACTGCCACGTTCAATGCCAGCCGTTACATCTATGCCCCGGCTGAGTACTCGTACCGCTGTGAGTCCGTGAGCAGTTCTCGCTACCCTCAGCTGTCACCCCACTCAGACAAGGACAATGCCAATGACTGGCAGATCTCTTTTGATGACTTCCAGGTAGGTTCTGAAACAATGAAACCAAAGACAACTAGACTTCATGGTTCCTATGGTCTAAAGTCTCTAGTAAACATTTTCTATATTAAAATAAACATTTTATTGTTATGCTCAGCTTAATTTTTTTTTTTATTTATTAGAAATTGCTTTTTGTGAGTGCAATCTACTGTATATAGAATGATTTTTTTTTTTTTATTATTTACACCCAGTAATCTCGACTGGAAAAGTAATAAGCCATGGGGAGTCTGAAGTGTGCTTTGCACACATAGGCAGGCAACATAACCAAAATTTAAAGGTCACATATTTTACACCTTTCTGGAGTTTTATTTTAAGTCTTGATGTCCTTAAGAATATATATTTGCGGTATAAGTACCAAAAACCATCTCAATATATTTTTACAGCTCCTCTCTCAGGAGCTCTGCAAAGAACAGGTCCTCTGCTCGCGTACAGTGCTGAATAGCCAACAATAAAGCTAGAGCTTCCTTCTCTATGGTACTATAGTTCTTCTGACATCTATTGAACTTCTTTGAAAAGTAGCTCACTGAATGTTCGATACCAGCATCATCGGCCTGTGTCAGCACCGCGCCAGCACCATTGGCACTTGCATCCACCTGCAGACTGAAAGCAGCAGCAAAATTCGGAGCTTGGAGAACTGGAGCATTGCACAATAGATCTTTAGCAGAACAAAAAGCAAAATCACAAACTTCGTTCCACATAAATTGTCGTTCAGTGCTCAACAAATCAGTGAGAGGTGCAACCACCGAGGCAAAATTACAACAGAAACCTCGGTAGTAACCAGCCATTCCCAGAAAACGCCGCAATTCACGTTTATTCGTGGTCTAAATTAAACTCTTGCAAAAAGAGTGCCCATCTCATGAGGCGTTGATTAGCGTTAGACATGCGGGTCAGAAATATCAGAGGGTTGTGATCAGTGTGCACCACAATGCGATCCCAAGAACTCAAGTATACCTCGAAGTGCTGAATAGCCAACAATAAAGCTAGAGCTTCCTTCTCTATGGTACTATAGTTCTTCTGACATCTATTGAACTTCTTTGAAAAGTAGCTCACTGGATGTTCGATACCAGCATCATCGGCCTGCGTCAGCACCGCGCCAGCACCATTTGGCACTTGCACCCACCTGCAGACTGAAAGCAGCAGCCCCTCTCCTGTCCCAGCTCACACATGGAAACACAACGGAGCGAGAGTAAATCAAACAATAAGCTTTTAATTCACAAAGTATCATATAACAGGAAGCGTGAATCTTCAGGAGGGAAGATTAAGTGTCAAAGATGCTTTAGCCAAGCGTTCCATAACCAAACTAAGAGTGCTTAAATGATCTTTCCACGTCATGGAGTATATTACCACATCGTCCAAGTAGACTTCGCAGTTCTGCACATCCGACAATACAAGGTGCATCAACCGCTGGAACGTGGCAGGTGCGTTGCGCATCCTGAAAGCCATCACAGTGTACTGCATAAATGCGTCAGGTGTGACAAACGCAGAGACTTCAGACGCGTGCTCTATTAGTGGCACCTGCCAGTACCCTTTTAGGAGGTCGAGCTTGGTGACGTAACGTGATGAACCCACACGGTCAACACAGTCTTCCATCCTAGGGAGAGGAAATGAGTCAGCCTTAGTAACGTGATTCACTCTGCGAAAGTCAGTGCAGAATCGCAGTGAGCCGATGCTGCTTAGCAACCTCCCAAGCATTACGGAGCCGTTCGTGAAACGTGTTGACATACTCCAGGATCGGTATTCGAGGAGGATCTTTAGAGAGAAACTGTTCGCTCAGCAATTTCAAGGGTCTGTGTGTCCAAACACGAGTTCGGCCGGACTAAACCCTAAGGATTCTTGTACAGTACTCCTTATAGCGAACATTAGCAACGGTAGCCCATCCACCCATTCTTTATTCGTTTCCACACAGTAAGTGCATAACATCGATTTTAGCGTCTGGTGAAAACGCTCGAGTGCACCTTGCGATTCAGGGTGATACGCGCTTGACATTTGGTGTTCCACTCCCAGTTCATCTACTAACTGTTCAAATAAGCGTAAAGTGAAGTTCGTTCCCTGGTCTGTCTGTATTACTCTAGGTAGCCCGAACGTAGAGCAAAACTTGACCAGTTCTTCGACCACAGCTTTCGCTTTAATAGAACGCAATGGCACAGCTTCCGGGTAACGGGTAGCAGCGCACATTATAGTGAGAATAAATTGATGACCAGACTTAGACTTCGGTAAGGGACCAACACAATCCAAAATAAGTCTCTCAAACTCAGCTGAAGGCTTAACTTCAGACACATTTCTGTCAACATATGCTTTCAACATGTTCACATGGCAAACTCTACTTTTGCGACGTCGATCAGGAGTTAAAACTGTATAGTTGGTATCACTCAGTTTTCTCTCGATTTTATACGGACCAGCAAAACGAGCGTGCATAGAAGAGTTAGGAACAGGCAGAAATGCAAGCACAGAATCACCTGGCTGAAAGTTACGAACCACACTCGTTTTATCATATCTGCACTTCATTTTCGATTGGGACCCAGCAAGATGCTGCTTAGCAACCTCCCAAGCATTACGGAGCTGTTCGTGAAACGTGTTGACATACTCCAAGATCGGTATTCGAGGAGGATCTTTAGAGAGAAACTGTTCGCTCAGCAATTTCAAGGGTCCACGAACTGTGTGTCCAAACACAAGTTCGGCCGGACTAAACCCTAAGGATTCTTGTACAGTACTCCTTATAGCGAACATTAGCAACGGTAGCCCATCCACCCATTCTTTATTAGTTTCCACACAGTAAGTGCCTAACATCGATTTTAGCGTCTGGTGAAAACGCTCGAGTGCACCTTGCGATTCAGGGTGATACGCGCTCGACATTTGGTGTTCCACTCCCAGTTCATCTACTAACTGTTCAAATAAGCGTAAAGTGAAGTTCGTTCCCTGGTCTGTCTGTATTACTCTAGGTAGCCCGAACGTAGAGCAAAACTTGACCAGTTCTTTGACCACAGCTTTCGCTTTTATAGAACGCAATGGCACAGCTTCCGGGTAACGGGTAGCAGCGCACATTATAGTGAGAATAAATTGATGACCAGACTTAGACTTCGGTAAGGGACCAACACAATCCAAAATAAGTCTCTCAAACGGTTCCCCTACGACCGGAATAGGTTTGAGTGGCGCTTGTGGAATCCTTTGGTTAGGTTTGCCAGCAAGTTGACAAACATGACACAGCCGAATGAACGCAGACACAGACGATTTCAAGCTCGGCCAGAAGAAATGTCTAGCGATGCGATCATACGTTTTAGTAACACCGAGGTGTCCTGAACAAATATGTTCATGAGCCAACTTCATAATTTGATACTCTGTAGGAAGAGCAATTTGATACACATGGTCACTTTTAGGATTTGACGGCTTCCACCAGCGCATCAACACATCATCATCCCAAAAATAACCCACCAGAGCATCTGACGCTTGTGTGCTACCTACGGCCGCACTAATACATTTATTCAAGGTTAGATCAGATTTCTGCGCAGCGATTAATTGTTCCCTACCCACCTTTAAGGAAGTTTCGTCAGCGCTAACATACTGATCACCTGGCAACGGTTGGGGTTTAACAAGCAGTTTACACTCTGCAACCTCAGACGGTACAGCTAGAAAAGAACTTGACAGATCCACCACATCTTCAAATTTCTTCTGTGCACGCGTTACGACACATGCCGGAAAAACAGTGGAAAATTGTAATAAGGCAGCTACCGGATTACTAATATTAGGTTTTGCTGACACGATCGGGTATGGGAAGACTTTAGCCCCAGCCAAATCATTACCCAGGATCATGCTCACACCCTCTACAGGTAACTGTGAATACACACCAATGCTAACGGGGCCAGAAATAAGGTCAGATTTTAGAAAGACTGCATGTAACGGTACAGAAGTACAGCCCATTTCAATCCCTCGAATGAGCACATCATTGCCCGTATATGGCCCACTCAAAAACGGCAGTACATGCTCTAAAATCAGTGACTGTGCGGACCCTGTGTCTCGCAGCATGACTATCGGCTTCGCCTCAGAATCATCCGAAAGTGACACTAAGCAATTTTGCAAAAACGACCCAAACACATTCAAATTAGGCTGTGGTGACTGACCAGAAACCGGAATAAATGCCACCCCTTTGGGCTTGCTGCCAGCTTTTTGCTGCCAGACCTTACAGTTCGAGATAAGATGACCAGGATACCAGTATCAAGGCAATAAAAACAAACTCTTCTTATCAGGACGTCTTGGCATTTTTGCCTCACTGTCAGGCCTAACAGAATTACTGACGCCTAACATCCTTTTATCTTTCCTTACATCCGTAACGAAGGATATTTTAGGAGCGCGCATAACTGGAAATACAGTCTTATGAGTAAGCACAAATTCGTCTGCATGTGTCGCTGCATCAGACAGTTTCGATACTCTCTGCTCATTTAAATGTACCACGATACTTTCGGGCAGACAGCTCTTAAAATCTTCAAGTAAAATTAGCTCTTGCAATTCCTCAAGAGTCACAATTTTTGTGGAAACACACCATTTCTCGAATAGCGCTCTTTTCTCACGCGCGAACTCGACAAACGTCTGCTTGGCTGCTTTTGAACACGCCCTAAACTTTTGTCGGTACGCCTCTGGTACCAATTCATAAGCGCACAATACAGCCAGTTTCACGACATCATAATTCAGTGAATCTTCAATTGGTAAAGCCGCCACAACCTCTTGGGCTTTGCCAACGAGATTACACTGCAATAACAGTGCCCACATATCCCTAGGCCATTTCAATTTAGCCGCAACTCGTTCGAAGGCCACGAAGTAAGAATCGACCTCAGTCAATGGAGGTACAAGTTTGACATACTTACCAACGTCGAAGTCGGGTTGACCCATCTCCGAACTACCAGAAGTCGGCCTGGTGCGTGGTAACGGAACTGGACTTTTACACTTTTGAGCTTCTAGGTCCAATCTACGCAGCTTAACATCTCGATCAGCGGTTATCTCCAGCTCTTTCAGACGAAGCAGTTGCGTTTCATATTCCTGTTTCTTAAGCTCAAGATCTAGCTCTTTCAAACGAACAGTTACCATTTTTTTACCGCTTACCGAATAAACTTCGCCGGTTAACTCCTCTCCATCAGACTCTGCCTCAGGACTTTTAGTTACGGAATGTTCAGTCAAAATACCAGTCTCTACTAGCCTAGCGTACAACTCATCATTAATAACCTGCTTTGTCCCCTCTTTAGAAACAGTTATATTAAAGAAATCCGCTATCTGTGTCAGGTCTACATTCCTACACCGTTCAAATTCTCTCAGCGTAGGCGAAAGAGTGAACTTAACTAAATCAAAATCCATCCTAAAACCCTATAACCTTCCTCCCCCATCAAAGGTTCAAAACAGCCAAGCAAAGGTTTTGAAGATGAATATAACGATTTAAACAAACGAATGGACCAATTGTCACAAACAAACGAACCCACAATTATCATGAGCAGACCAATTCCAATTATCACGTACGGACGAATCGAACAAGCAGACAGGTCCTCCGATTTTTTTTACAGATAAACAAACCCACAATTATCATAAACAAACAATAGACAAACAGACAAGCCCTCAATTTGCCACGCATCACAATGCGGACAATTCGTTACAAACCTTTGTAATGAGCCTTTAACTCATTACGACGAGCCTTCAATTGTCACAATCCGGGTCGGGAAACGGCACAATGAATAGAACATCTCTGCATATTGACCAATCAGAATAAATAATAAAAACACTTATGTCCGTGTGTAAAATAATTTGCAACTGTTACTATTATTACACTTGTATACAAAACTAGGAAATGTCAGTTTTGACAATATGGGACCTTTAAAACAAAAAAATCCTTAATAGTGTGGATTTTCGTATTCGTATATACTAGGGCTGCACAATTAATTGAAAAAAAAATCACAATCTCGATTCATACATAAATGCGATCTCATTTCTAAATGACGGCGATTCACTTGCATGTATTTCCCTGCATTCATATCACGCTGCATTCACGTGTTCACTTTACTACAATCCAAGATGCCATATTAGTCAAACTTATTCGTCACAATCACACAGTGTAAAACAAAACACTTACAACAGATTAAAAATATCAGTTTCTATCAAAAATATTAATTGTCAAAAGATTAAAGCGATATATCTTTCGTAGTATCCTTTCAACGTTTAAGGGTATTTCCCACGTCAGCATTGTTCAATGCATTGAATCAATGCCATAGATCTCTATGAAGTGAAATATTAGCTTCAGCGTTACTAAGGTGATGTGTTGCTGGTCGATTGACCAAGTGGCGTTCAAAGTTAAATTAATTTCAACACCTTGTTTAATACATGAAAGAATCCGCGTTTTAAGTCTATTCTTTGAATGAACGGTTTAATAATGACTCATTCATAAAGACAGTCCCTTGCAGCCACCTATTGGTGTAACAATGTAACTGCACTGACTGACAGCCTGAAGCCTAAACTGAACAATTTTGTTCAGTTTAACATCAAGTTTTGTATGCTCCTTAATAAGCCAAAATATATGGATAATATGGTTAGTGTTTTGTGTAAACTCCTCTTGTGTAAAGTCCTATTAAAATGTTAATTGTAAGATTAATATTTGTTGTGCTTATTTCTCAATTAAAACAACAATATACAACATCTCTGTAAATAATACAATGAAGGCAACATCTTTGGTAATATTTTATCTGTAAAAAAAGGTTAACAGTGACAGTCAATAGGGAGCTTGCATATCACTATTATAAAGCTTAAATGATTGGGATCGGGATCAATATCGGCTGATCATAATGACAAGAAATCTGTAGTCAGTACTGGTTGCAAAAATCCTGATCGGAGCATCCCTACCTCAAACGTCACCACAAAATACAGTACGAGTTAGCCATGAAGGACAAGGGCCACACCTAAAAATACCAGCTGCCAGACCACACAAAGCACAGTGTCAGACTCTGTTCCATGTTTTGTCTGTGTCTTGCTCCCCAGGTGTTCCTTTCCCATGTTTAATTTGTCCCAGGTGTTCCCCATGATGGTTCATTGATCCCAGGTGTCTCGTCATCCCCTCCTCCTGTGTGTATTTAAAGTGTTCCCAGTCCCTAGTTCTCTGTCTGCTGTTGAACGTCTTCGTGTGAACGTCTTCCTGAGTTCGTCTCCCTTGGTTCCTGTAAATAAAGTCTTCTCAACATATTCTCCAGTCTCGTCATCCCCTCCTCCTGTGTGTATTTAAAGTGTTCCCAGTCCCTAGTTCTCTGTCTGCTGTTGAACGTCTTCGTGTAAACGTCTTCCTGAGTTCGTCTCCCTTGGTTCCTGTAAATAAAGTCTTGTCAACATATTCTCCAGAGTCTCCTCGTCCCTCGTGTGTGTGCAACGTGACACACAGGTGCTATTTATTAGTTATTTTTATTTATTATTGTTAACATACTATTATTTATGTTCAACAGCTTACAGCTTTAAAGTTATTCACTTTAAGGGGTCTAAAATAAGGAAAAGAGACTATTTTTTGTTACTTTTAAGTCCAGCAATATTATAACTGAAAGTCCTGTGTAGACAGCACTTTTTCTTTTTTTTTTTTGAGTGCAATAAATGTTTTGGTTAAAAAAATTAGTATGGTGTGAGAGAATTGTGATCTCAGTTGATCTCAATGCATATGCTTGTAGAAGTTATCAATTATATAGTTGTTCTAGTTATAGTTTACTTTAACTAGTTTACGTATAGTTACTTCATTAATAGTTAAGTTCCCTTTCAGTTGGTCACTTCGACGTTGTGTCAAAGTTCCGACACTAGGGGTTGCACTTGGGAACCCAGACACCACTGACATCATTGAGAAAAGGCAAATGAAATTAGAAAGCAGGCCACACACCGGACATCCGGGTATAAATAGGCCAGCGCAGCATTTGCTCACTCGTTCTGTTCTTCGGAGCCGATGCAGCATCTCTTTGGGAGATGCATTCACCTCTCAATCGCCTCGTTGGATCTATGGCACAAGCAGCAGTTTTTCCCTTGCCCATACACAGATAAGTGTAAAGAGCAATTTCTCTAAAAGAGCTTCACAGATAGATTTGTGTGTTTACAACATGCCTTTCCATTGGTGTCTTTCTGTTTGCGGTTTGTACATCTCACCCTCTGACAGACACAATTGCTGTGCTCAGTGTTTGGGCCACGCCCATGCTGAAGCAGCTTTTGTGGATGGTTTATGTCCTTCTTACCTGTCATCAGGATGCTAAGAACCCACAAAAGGCTTCAAAGCAAACCTGAGACAGGCGACCCAGGGAGGAGGCACCAGCTGACCAGCCTAGCTCCACTTCCGCCGGGGGGATGGGAGGTGGATCCTATGTGGCTCTGGATGTCTGCCACATGGTAGAGCAGTCACCGAATGGTCATTGAAAGTGCTATTTCCGCTTTCCCTGGGTCACACTCAGAAAAAAAAGCACCCGATGTTTCTGGCCCTCCCATGTGCGACGGCCAGGAATTGACAATGTGATTGGACACACATTCTCTGCCTCCTCATGTTCTGATGCAACAGGTGAGTCATCGAGTTAGTATGACTCCAGAACTCCAGTTCCCGCATCCATCAGTGACTTCATTGACAGATCTGACGGACAAGACACTGCGCACCCCAAAGGACGTATGTCCTCTGCCACTGTGACTTCTGTTTCTCAAAGCCACAGGAACCCTGCCCCAGGTACGTTGAACATAGTTCCACGGAGATTGTTAGCAAGGTGTCTGAACGCTTGGTTGAAGCTCCCCAGCCCTTTCCGATGGCTCCTCAGGACCGTTCGGCTCTGCTATGTGATTCGGTTTGCCAGGAGTCTGCTGAAGTTCATTGGCATTCTGTTTACCTCTGTGTGAGACAAGAATGCTGCTGTTCTCTGGCGAAGGGCGCAATAGAGCTTGTCCCCCTGGCCAAGATGAAGAAGGGGTTTTACAGCCCCTACTTCATTGTACCCAAGAAGGTTGGGGGGCTCAGACCAATCTTGGACCTAACGGTGCTGAACCGGGCCTTTCACAAGCTCTTGTTCAGAATGTTAACCCTCAAACACGTTAACATGTGTCAGGTACTGAGATTGGTTCACGGCAATAGACCTGAAGGACGCATGCTTTCATGTTTCGATCCTTCCAAGACTCAGGCCGTTTCTTCGGTCTGCCTATTTGTACAAAGTTCTTCCCTTTGGGATGTCCCTGTCTCCTCGTGTCTTCACGAAAGTCGCGAAGACTGCCCTTACCCCTCTTAGAAAAGTGGGCATTCGCATTCTCAACTCAATGACTGTAAAAACTAAAAAGTCCACAGAAGTCCAGAGACTCCATCTCAATTACTGTTTTTTTTCTAGTTCACTCGTGAGAGTTGGTTTGCACAGAAGGACATGGTCTTCAACCACCTAGCCCGATTAGGACTTTGGGTCAACTGAGAGAAGAGCAAACTCTCTCACTTTTTAGTATCACTTTTTTCGGTGTAGATTTGGTCTCGGTCACTATGACAGCACACCTCTCAAGAGGATCATGCTGGGTTAGTGCTGAACTGCTTGAGAATTCTCAAGTACAGAACAGCGGCCCCTCTCAATTACTTTCAGGGGCTCCTGGGGCATATGGCATCCTCAGCCGCACTTATGCCATTGGGACTGATACATATGAGATCACTTCGGCACTGGCTTCATAACAGAGTCCTGAGATGGGCATGGTGCCGAGGCACACATCTCGCCCGCTATCTCTTACTGTGGAGCCAGCAGAGACTCAGATCTCTGCATGCCACTCACATTCCAGGTGGACTCCATCTCATGGCAGGTCACGCTGTGAGGCGAGGTGAGGCTTCACCACCAGACGGTCCAGCTGTTTTGGAGTCGATTCGGTCAGGCACAGATAGATCTGTTGGCCTCACGAGAATACACTCATTCCCCACAGTGGTTTCCGTGGCCCCCCTCGGCATGGACTCACTAATGCACAGCTGGACCAGGGGCCTATGCGAATATGCGTTGTCCCCAGTGTGCCTTATTGCACAGACTCAGAAATCAGGGAGGATATGGAACAACTCTTGTTTGCTGCACCTTATTGCTGTTGGCATCAGCTCCTCCCTGGCAGATTCCCCTGAGGAGGGACCTTCTCTCTCAGGGGAAGGGCAAAATCTGGCACCCGTGCCCAGGCCTCTAGAACCTCCATGTCTGGTCCCTGGACACGACCAGGAGAAACTCAGAGATATATCACCCTCAGTGGTGAATACCATTACGCAGGCTAGGGCCTCCTCTACAAGGTGTCTATATGACCTGAAGTGGTGCAATTTCATGAATTGGTGTTCTTCCCATGGGAGGGATCCTCATTTGAAAACTCAGGTGGCTGATAGGGTGTAGAGCTTACATTTAGTGCCTTTCCCTCTCTCGGTTCCTTCTTATGAACCATGGACTACCCTTCCATCACCCAAGTACTCCCTTACATTGCTAAGTTTAGCAGAGGAACTCGCTACAAGAATCCATAATGAGTAAGTATACCTCAAGTGAGCTCTCATAATGGATTAGTGCTCCATATGTCGTGGCTCCCTTTGGCAGCCCCATGTGTGTATTGGTCCACTGCTCTATTCTGCTTAGGATTCAGTGTTTCCCCTAGACCAGTGGTTCTCAACCCGTGGCCCGTCACAAATTCAAATGCGGCCCACCATGCTGAACACAATTAAAAAAATAATTTTCAGTTTTACAATTCATTTTAGTTTTTACATTAATTTAAAAATGTACTAAACAAATATAAGCTATAATGTTTTTATGTAAAATAATTTGCCCGGCCCGCGTCTGAACTATGACGTGAAAATTGTCCCGAAACCCGGCCCGAGGGGCGTAAAAAAAGTCTGAAATTAAATTAAATGCAGGGCTCTAGTTCAGGCAAAAGGAAACACCCATACTATTCAGCAATCATCCTTAATTGCAGAAATGTGGCAAAACATCTCTGGAGAGAACCTCAGATTATTAAATTCGAAAGTGCTTTCCATATTTGGATCAACATAGGCTACATTTGTGAACGCACATTTTCTGCAATGTCGTGCATCAAGTCACGCTTCCGTGCACATCTTACAGACTGCAACTTACTTACTTCGACACAACGTCTCCGTTCCCTCCATCAGAGAACGAGGGTTACCATATGTAACCAAGACATTTTTGCCTGTCTTTGAATACTTGAATTTTCTAGTCTCAGAATATATTGAAATATATAGCTGTGAAGAAAATTGTTACTAGTGAACTGATGAATATTTGGTTAATTTGATATATTGGATTTTTTTTTTTATCTAGCCACTGTACTGAATAAAACTGTGACAAAAATATTTCACAGTATTTTTCACAGTAAAGATTTCGCAGTATAGTAATTATTTCTGTGTGGCTTATTTTTATACAGAGCCATTACTAATCGAAATTAAAGCCATACCTGATATTTCTCAACAACATTACTTAAATGATTGCTGATTAAATTTGAAAAATGTTGAACTCTCATCAGACTTAACTGATTATATTCACTTAGGCCAATTGTATTTTCATTAATACTTTTTGAGAACCACTTATTCCCACTTAGACCAAAACTGACTAATATTTTTATTACTCTTGTTTAATCACACTTGGCATGAAAAATGAAGGTTAGGATTTGCTTTGTTGAGATCATGAGTATGACACCTGTACCATGGTACAGGACTTTTCTCTCTAACTTATTTTTTTACTTGATGGGGGCAACCGTATCTAGAGTGCTAGATAAGATATTAGTCATGTTTCTAGTCACTACATCAAGTTCAGCTGTATTTACAGGTACACTGAGCAGCAGAGACTGATCATTCTACCCGGTTAATAGTAATGTATTACAACATGAATAATCTCAGCCATTATCCATTATCCACTGCAGCAGTTACATTTGCAAACACAATGTAACAATATTTTCAACACCACAAAAATCACAAGGAATTTCCCAAAAAGCAAACCTTAGACAAGTGGTTCTCAACTGGTTTGGCCATGGGACTCACATTTTCTCAAGGTCATCAAGACCCCCTTTGTTAGGAAATATATTTAGATATAATTTCGTTTAAAAAAAAAAAATGCAAATTTATTTCACAAAAAATTGTTGACGCACACACACAAGCACCGTCCCCCATTACTTAACATACACATAAATTGTAAGAATAGGACTAATACTGAATAATAAACAGCCTATAAGGTAAGGTTAGTCCCAAACTAGTTTGTTAATACAATTAGGTTGGTATGAGCCACCAGTCATTTAAGCATGTACAAAATAACACAAAGTGAAAATAACATGGCATTTTTGGGTTATGGAAACAACAGATACCATGGTGAATAATAATAACACGAACTGTTAATGAAACATGGAAACTGCTCCTGAATAGAATGAATATCATACCTTCATGCAAATCCTTCCCAGCTAACACACGAAGTACCAGTTATTTGAATTATTGGTGTTTGACTTTTATTTCACAAGCTGCATGCACATATTTCTTTTGCGCTTTAGTGAAGTGATATACAGCGTGCGCCGCCGCATTTGCACGTGCGATTGAAGAGAACTTAATACGAGCACATAACATCTGACAGGACAGGATAGTTCGCTTTTCTGAGGTGAGAGACTTTTTATTTCGTAACAAGTTACGAAAATAACATCAGAATAATGACACGGACATTAAGCCTGACAACATCTCATCTGACAATGATAGAATAATGACACTGACCTCAAGCCTGACAACATCTTATCTGACTGCAGATACTGAATCGGGACATCGTGTTTTTCTCAGGTGCTCTTTACCTAAACTGCATCTGACAAAAGTGTCAACAGCTTTCACACGTCTTTCAAAATAAAAGTCTCGCATCGGAAAAACATTTAGAATTTTGTTTTTTGTTGTTGATGTTGTTTCTTTGACTGTACACTCCACGACCCACTCAGAGCGGTCTTGTGACCCACTTTTGGGTCGCGACCCACACTGTAAGTGTAATATGTAAGAAAATGTTTCTTAATAACATTTTATTTACTTGCAATTTGTTCAAAGGGAGCCAGGTTTCCATTTTATATGAAAGGATTAGTTCACTTTCAGAATAAAAATTACCGAATTTTCTCACCCCCATGTCATCCAAGATGTGTATGTCTTTCTGTCTTCAGTCGCAAAAAAATGTACGTTTTTGAGGAAAACATTCCAGAATTTTTCTCCATATAATGGACTTAAATGGTGGCCAACGATTTGAAGGTCCAAATAGCAGTTTCAATGCAGCTTCAAAGGGCTCTACACATCCCAGCCAAGGAATAGGGGTCTTATAGAGTGAAACGATCGGTCATTTTCTAAAAAAAATTTAAATGTATATTAGGGCTGTGCGATTAATCGAAATTGTCATAAAATCGAGATTTGAGCATGCGCGATTTCTAAATCGCTTTATAGCACGATTTTCCGCGCCCCCGACCTCCCGTGGTATGCTATCCGAACCAATCAGAATGCAGCGTGCCTAAATGGAGCACGAGAACAGAACAGACTGGGCGGGCATACAAACGTAACGCCAGGTTCACACACTCACTATTTTGTCCGCGCCCATGTTAACGGATCAGAGCGTTCACACTGCACGTGATTGCGGTCCGGCAGTGCGCTCCAGGAGCGGTGCGTCTGCAGCAGTCATTTATGACTGTAAAGCATGTCTGTGTGTGTCAAAATCGTGATTAAAATCGAAATCGCAAAATTGATCAAAGAAATCGCGATAGGTTTTTTTTGTTCATATCGCACAGCCCTAATGTATATGCTTTTTAACCCCAAATGCACGTCTTGCACTAGCTCTGCGATGCACGTCCGCAGATTCACGCATTACGTAATCACTCACGGTTAGCTCTTTGACTGTCTACTCCAGTTCAAAAAGGTAGAGTAGGGTAAAAAAATCTCATTTTCTCCTCCAACTTCAAAATCATCCGACTTCGTTGTTTTACCTTTTTTTGTAAAAGGCATTTATCTTTTTTTGCACATTCGCTTTGTAAACACTGGGTCGGTATTTCTGCCTACGTCACACGTGACCTTTCCAACGTGACTATGTAAATTTTTATTTTTTTAAGAAATTGACTGATCGTTTTGCTGGATAAGACCCTTATTCCTCGGCTGGGATCGTGTAGAGCCCTTTGAAGCTGCATTGAAACTGCAATCTGGACCTTCAGCCCGTTGGTCCCCATTGAAGCCCATATGGAGAAAAATCCTGGAAGGTTTTCCTCAAAAACCTTAATTTCTTCGTGACTGAAGAAAGAAAGACATGAACGTCTTGGATGACATGGGGTGAGTAAATTAAAAGGAAATTTTTACTCTGGAAGTGAACTAATCCTTTAAATCTCCTATAACACAAATCCCTCAGTTTTTCCAAAGTGCCAACCCCCATTCATACCCGGAGGACTTCGTTCTTTCTTATCTTGAAGGTTGTCAGGAGTGGACTAGCATGAGACATATTCTATGTGCGATGCCTGTGGCCAGTTTCTTTTCCAGTGTGTGACCTGCTTTTGAATAGCACGCAATGGGCAGTCCACAATAAAGTTGTTTTATAAGATTTTCATAATTTTAATCAAATTCTAATAACTTTCTCCACTTCTTAAATGACTAATGTTACATCAGCAGGGATATATTACCCAGCAAAATAATCTCACCCAATAATGTAATAGCCAAAATTTGACAACCCAAATTAAATCCTGATAGTTAAAATCAAGTTCCATCTTACATTGATTTCCATTAAATATCCTATTTGACTCAACAAAATGAAAGCCAGATGAAACCCTGGAATGGTATTTAAACAGGAATCTGTCTTTCTCTCTCATGTGACAGATCCAGGGCTTTAATGTGGCTGGGAAGGATTTCTCTTACGCCAGTGACTGTGCTAGTTTCTTCACTCCTGGTATCTGGATGGGGCTCGTCACATCTCTTCTCATGGTGCTGGTTCTCACTTACGGCCTGCACATGATCATGCAGCTGCGCACCATGGACCGCTTCGACGACCCCAAGGGTCCTGCCATCTCTGTTCCCCAGACGGAGTAAAAGACACAGAGCCAGTTTCCTTTCTCATCCTCACATCACTAGTGTTTACTTTGGTTATTGATTTTGCAAATGTTAATTTCTTGTTATTACATGTCATTGGGGTGCTGCTGTTTTTTGTGTGTGTGTGTGATTGTCATTCCTTTAATAAGCATGTTCATGGTTGAAATTCAGGAATACATGTCTAGATAATATTTGAACAAATAAGATATATATTGCATAAAGAAGGATATTTTTTAGGACGGTTAAGATTTTTTGCATTGTGACATTATTGTTACAAGCACAAGCTCCCCTAAATTCACATTATGTTTTACTTTTGGGTTTTTCTTCATTTGTATTATTATGTCAGTGGTGATGCTCATTAGATTTGTATTACTGTAATACAAAGCATTTTATCTCGAGTGCATAAGTTAAAGGCAGTACTATTATGATGAATAAATACTTTCCATTTCACCTTACAGTGTAAAACTTTTAATGGTACTAAAATAGACTTCTTTTTATGCAAAATATGTGAGTATGTCTTTGACAAGTCTTGTGAGATTCATTCTTGTCTGCTGTGGACTAAAAATCTCTAAAAATCTTTTTTTCTTACTTTTTTTTTTTTTTTTTTTTGCGTTTCAGAATAACACTGAAATGTCATTTAGTGTAAAAATAGGTCATACACCAAAAATATTTTTTATATTTTAATAAGTACAGGCTAGAAAAAGTACATTTTTACATAAATACACTGAATGATGATGAAACATTATTTATCCCTTATTTTGACACGTAATTTTTTACAAAAGTTATTTGAAACATTAATGAACAGTAGACACTTTGCTTGCATTTTATGTTTTTCGTACATAAAATCACTTGATATAAAATCACTTGATGCGAACACCAAAATGGGACATCTCGTCTTTGACTTTGACCCATATGTTTTTATACAATAAATAATATAAAAATCTATGAATAAATATTATAATATAAATAAATCTTTATTTTAAATCTGATCTGTAATACATAAATCTGATAACCAGAATAATTTCATGCATGCTAGTAAAAGATCAAGAAAGTAATATTATTTTATTTGTTATCCAAAGTTTGAAGTCCAATAACAGAATTGTGTGTTTTTCCAGCAGTGTTTATTGTATCAATTTTGCTGAATAATAGTCGTTTAAATAGACAGGTTTCATTGTAACAACATGCCCCACTACTGGGTCACAGAGGGTCACTGTTTTCTTTTATCTTGGGCAATAACAGTGGAAATATTCAGTAGCTTTTTTTTTTTTTTTTTTGCAGTTTCAGAATAACCTTGTTGTATTCGCAAACTGAGGCACCATTTAATGTGAACTGTACACTTTTTTTGTGAACTGTACACTTTTCATTCTAAATTAATGGTATAAGATAAATATCTATTAACAGACAGCTTTGTGTTTTGTGTGCTATAACTGTAAATATGTGTAAGAATATTAGAATAAATATTATTTATTGGTGGTGTGCATGTTTGCATCCAGTTTTTGTTTTTTAGCTTCTCTGCTGTTTCCCACATAGTTCTGTGGTCTGTTGCGAGTCCATAGATGTCTCTGTGTTGTTGTGAGAACTGACATGTTTTGACCACATGTAAATTTAGGCTTTGTTTTAAAGGAAAACATGTTGTGCACTGTATTTAAATATTAGGGGGGAAAAGAGTACCAGAAACATTCTCACATATTGTTTTTTGTGTACAATTATTGTAGTGAATCATTTGCACAAATAGCTCTCATAAGTAATGCTTTATGTTCATGGCACATGTCTGGTTTATACCTAAAAGCTTAATAAATAAAAGGTGATCTGTTGTAATGTTTTAGAGGTGTATGCTCTTGAATGTGTATATTGTGCCAGTGTTTAATAAACCTAATTGAGACATAACCTTTGAAATTTAATTAAATTTTAATTATGTAGTTTTAGCTGACAGTTTGTGGTTATGCATGTTTATATGGTTAAGGTTATGGTACAGCTTCTTTGACAGCTATAATTCAATTTTGTGTTCATGATGATATCATGTCTATCCATAATGCATAAATATTATTTTCGGTTGACAGAACTATGCATGCGTATTTATTTACATTGTCATTGTAGTCCAGCTCATCCACTATGGTGAGCAAAGTCTCTAATGTCAGCCTCCCCATGACAGAGGGAAACGTACTACATGCTACACCAGCAGAACCAGTTCTTCTCTGGCAATAAACAGTTTCAATTTTAACAAACGTTAACAATATTAAGTGTCTTTGAGGCTTGTCTGCTAATGCAGATGTTGATTGTGTTCCTAATTAGCTGTGGCAACTGTTCAGTCTTTGTGAGGTCAAACTTGGATTACTGGAGAGCGTATTATTATCATTTTTCAGAGAGTGGTAATGCCATGGGAGGTCCAGACCCTACTGTACTTCTGTGGTCATCACAGGCCGGGCAGGCCTCTACGTCTTTATAAAGCTGGAAGTATTTATCCACCTTCAACAGATTGGCCCACACATTGATTATGTAATAGATACATATCACTATTTTGCGACTCCACTTTTCTTACATGCTTTATATGATAAATAATATGTGGAAAGAAAACCCATGTAATTAGTTTGTGTTCATCATTAGCATTTAGCAAAAATGCTAAATTAAGGTTCTCTTTCTTTAATTTAATTACCAGGTTACTCCTTTAAATATAGCCCATTCGCATTTAGAGATAGGATATCATAAACCTGAAAATCACACTTTAATTTTTGTTCTGACAAACTTGCAATCAAGAGGAAACATTTGTGACAAAAGGGTGGAGCGACCACAAGGTGGTGCCCTTTAATCACCAATGAAAACCATTTTTCACCAATGAAAAAACACAAAAAAGCAAACTATGAATTGTGGTGCACAAGTTAGCACTAAGTCATAAATAGTCATTATTTATGACCAAAGCTCATTTGAACCCCTCTCAAGTCAGGAGGGGGATTAATATATAATTTCCCATAGCCATAATTCCTCTCTGCAAGCTGATAATGAGCAGTCGGTTTATTGCTCAACATGTTCTATGCTTCAGGGTTAGATGGAAGTCAGCTCTCCTCTACCTCTGTTGCTCTCCTGAAAACCTCAGTTTCTCCTGGATTCCTTCCTGAAAGCCAGGTGTGCTCCCCTTCCTCTGTTTGAACAGTAGCATCTTGGATTTTATGCTTATTTCAGTAGTCATCTCGTCCAACTGTTCTTTTAGATCCTGCTGAAAACTTGCCCAAAATGTAGTTCTTTTGTATTTCTGATTTCTAGTCGCCCATCCTTTTAGTCATCATGGCTAAATGGATGGGCCTCAAAAATGAAAGTGCTGTCATTATTTACTCGCCCTCGAGTTTCTTCCTTCTGCTGAAAATAGAAGATATTGTGAAGAATGTGGAAACAACTTGAGGGTGAGTAAATGATGACAGAACTTTCATTTTTGGGGGAACTATAGCTTTAAGTTTGCTAGTGAGAGTCGTCCTTTTCAGCTTCTGTCTCTTTTATGCATCCTAAAACCTCACCTTCCTGATATTCCTTACAGTTTTAACTCTGATTTAAAAAGCAAACGTTTGAATTCTGGGATTACATTTATCCGATACTGGAGCTGCATCTGCTGTCATGCTGTGTCGCACTGACCAATTCTGATGAAAGAGAAGGGAGAACCTGTTGTAAATCCTCACAGGAGCTTACGGGAATAGCAGTGGTGTCATTAGCTGCTACATGTCACCTGCTGCAGGGCCTCTGCTGCCAGAACCCAAGCCCTTCTGTGTGTGTCACGATACTATTTGTGTCTGATACTGTAGCCATCTGCTTTTCTTTCTCACTTTCCGCAACCAGCTTAGGTGATTTGAAAATAGTGTGTATGATGCCCATGACAATATTATGTAGTTACAAGAAGAGCTCTCTGAAAAGATTAGCATGAGGGGGGGCCTGAATAACGCACGGTAAAATACTCTCTACAAGACAGATGTTTGTTCTTGAACATTTTTTTATTTTTATAGTAAAAAAGTCATTTTTATTCAAACAGACTTTAAGTTCACTTCTTACAGGTTAAGTCCTCCTGGAGTAACCTGAGGTTTAGTGTCTTGGTCAGGGTGGTATGTCTCATTGCTTGCTTTTTAGGAGACTGAATATATAGCAGTCAAACAAACCTGCAGCTACAACACACCACACCACCCTATAAATACTGTCTCTGATAACTAGAGATGCTAGTATAACTCTAATTAGACAAATTAAACCCAAACAATGTCTTAAATCTTCACAAATTAGCCTTGGCATCAATGTTTACATGTGTAAAATAATTGAATCTTCTGAAAATATTGCCCTGAAAACTATAAGCACAATAATGATCCATCATGGACTGATAGACTCTCTGTTGATCTTTCACATCAAGCTTGAACATTTACTCTCCTTTTGTGTACAGACAATCCAGGGAGAAACACCAGGAAGACATTTCTCCATTATTTATTCCACTCCTTTCATGAACTCCAAGAACTCTGCAATAGAAGGATATTGGAAATGCATGGAAAAGGAACACAATGGGATACGTTTGCATCACTTTTTTTTTGCATTTTTCTTTTTTTACTTCCATTTAACTTGAATGAAACACAATGCTTGCTTACCATCATAATCAATTTTTCCATCATTGTTTTTGTCTCCGTCCCTCATCAGTTCCTCGATGTCATCTTCAGTGATGGTTTCACCTGTAGCTTCCAGCATCAGCTTCAGTTCTTCAAGATCAATGTAACCATCTGCATTCCTGTCCAAATACAATCAAAACCCATCAGAAACCCCTAAACCCACCGCAGGTCAGTTCTCTTAGCTCAGTTTCAGATCAAACATACTTATCAAACATACGGAAGAGTTCTGCCAGCTCTTCCTCTGACTTTCCTTTGCTATCATCTTTCATGCATCTCACCATCATGACCAAAAACTCCTCGAAATCCACCGTACCACTGCCTGCATAAGTACACCGACAATTACTTATTTTAGCACAAGCTCATTTTAACGACAGTACCTCCATTGACATTTCATTTTTAGACATAAGTCTTTTATCCCTGTAGAATGTTCCTTTTGTTTTTCAGTTATTATTACTATACATTATTCAGTTAAATATGAAGATTAGTATCAATGGTAAACATGTCATTAAAAAATGTAACTTACTACTTGGTAGTTATACAGATTTTTTTAATGCTAGGTTTGGAGCAACATGAGGGTGAGTAAATGAAGTTAGGCTTCATTGCAAGTTAGGGTTCTGGAGCATTACTAATTCTGGATCGTTCTGGATTTACCGTCCTCATCCACCTCATCAATCATCTCCTGGAGCTCCTCCGGCGTGGGGTTCTGGCCCAGCATCCTCAACACCTTCCCGAGCTCCTTAGTGCTGATGCATCCATCCTCAGCATCCTGAATGAAAATATCAAATGCTGCGCGGAACTCTACAAAACACCAACACAGATCTTTAGCTGTTAGTTGTGTACACGTACAGTTTCTCTCTCATGAACCACTTAATGATATTGTTATTGTGGGTCAGTTTAGTACATCATTATTGCACACAGGCTATTGTTTTTATAGTTGGGTGTTAAATTCAGGCAGTTTTTTGTTTCATTGGTAGTGCTGCAATGTTACAAGTGTTTCAAATTTATAAGCATACAGTACTGTGAAAAAGCTATTCTATCATTGCATTGTATGTAAAATAATCTACAGATGGAGACTTTGAACAACTGACAGAACAATCTTTTCAGGCTGGGCCATCCCACCAAATTCACTTTAAAAGCAAAGCGTGAGATACTACAGGAAGTCCAAGAGAAGCCCAGGGTGTCATTATAGGATCTACAGGCAGCTCTTCACAACAAATGGAAAGGAATTAACCATTAGAAAGAGACTGATCCTGTTACTGTCCAACACCAAAATGTACTTCTCATACAATGTGCTATGGACAGATGAGTCAACGTAGAGTTCAAACATCACGTTTGGCAAAAACCACTCTGCATTTGAGAAAAAGAACCTCATACCAGCTGTGAAGCACTACCAGAGTATTATAATTATTTGTGTGTATTTTGCCTTTGTCTTTTGCCAAACGTGCTGTCGTAATATAAACTATGAATTCTACATTATATCAAAGAGTGCTTGAGGATGACATGAGGCCATCTGTTATAAAGTTAAAGCTGAAGTGTAAGAGGACCTTTCGACACAATGACCCAAATCATGAAAAAAACACAAACGAATGACTTGGAATGGCCAAAGTAAAGCCCAGCTCTCAAATCCAGTTGAAATAGTTTGTGGAGACTTAAAGCAGGCCATTTCTTATTTACGTTATTATTTTACATTGTTATAATTTACTTTTTCACAGCACTGTAGGTAGCACAAAAGGTGTAATCTAGAGGCATTATAGAACATATAGCCTATCATATAATGTTAATGGCCATTCTGAGTCCAAATGCTGCTTGCTGCATAGTATTATACCATACCATTCTTCTGCTCATCGGTGAGCTGCTCTACCTGTTGAAGACATCCATTAGTCAATAGTCATGACAGAGTCAGCACATACTTATTACCCACACACAATATACTCTCACACATTAACACTAACATGCATTACAGTCATTTTGGTCAGTGGAAGGATTTACATTTATTTTAAATGGGTTTTGCAATTGTTGTAACCTTGTTACTTAACCCTGCAACCAAATAATGACATGTTTTGTGTGATGTATAGCAATATACATTAACTAAAATATTAAATATATTTATTAAAGAAGCTACTAAATAAAAAATGAACATTGTTGCATCACACAGTTGGGCACTGTTGCTCAGTCTGGAGATTTACTTCCAACCCTCCTCTAATATAATTTGTGTAAACCTTTAACAAACGTCATTATCTCTGTACATTTGTGTAGTTCTTTATTGCATGGACAGTATAATCAGTGAATCACAAATAAGTGGAGGCATAAAATAAATAAAAAGGATATATACACTACTGTGCAAAAGTCTTAGGCCATTAGTATTTTCACCAAAAAAATGGTTTTAAGTCAGTTATTTCTGTCTTTTGCTGTAGTTGGTCAGTAGGAAATATCAATTTACATTTCCAAACATTCTTTTTGGCATTAATTGTAATAATCCAGTGAGTTTTTTGGCAGACAGCAGCCAGTGCGCCACACAGAGGTCTGATCTGATCATCATCAGTCTGTCTGTGATTATATATGATTTATGTGATGTATAGCAATATACATTAACTATATTTAACATTATATATTTTACATTAACTTTGTAACTAGATTACAAAGATTATAAAGATTATAAACAAGCGAAGTGGTCCAAAATGCAGCAGCTAGAGTCCTTACCAGGTCAAGAAAATATGATCATATTACCCCAATTTTACAGTCTCTGCAC